>NW_027521177.1:30270-51909 GCF_052094955.1 Ictidomys tridecemlineatus | reverse complement strand
AGCAGTTTCAAGTTCTATCTCTATTTTTTGTTTGCTGTTAATGTAGCCCTAAGCAGAGACTGGCGTGATCACTTTCATAGAAAGGGCTTGCCAAGCTTCCAAAAAACTACGAGTTTCTTGAAATCTCAGCAAACACTTTTTCACCCAATCTTGATGATACTTTCAGGTAATGATCAGTACACCAATCCCACTTGGCTCGCCAAATTTCGTTCTTCTAGGTTAAACCGTTCTTTTGCAGTAACCGTTTTCATTTTGAGGTTTCACTCTCTTTTCTCCTATAGGGATACATGTATTTGGAACTCTAAATCAAACACAGTTTGTGCTAGCTCTTTGAAACTTGACACAATAAAGAAGTTTCAAGTTCTATCTCTATGGTGTGTTTGCTGTTGATGTAGCCCTAAGCAGAGACTGACGAGAATCACATTCAAGGAAAAAGGTTGCCAAGCTTCCAAAAAACTACAAGTTGCCTGAAATCTCAGCAAACACTTTTTCACCCAATCTTTATGATTCTTTCAGGTAATGATCAGTACACCAATCCCACTTGGCTCGCCAAATTTCGTTCTTCTAGGTTAAACCGTTCTTTTGCAGTAACCGTTTTCATTTTGAGGTTTCACTCTCTTTTCTCCTATAGGGATACATGTATTTGGAACTCTATATCTAACACGGTTTGTGCTAGCTCTTTGAAACTTGACACAATAAAGCAGTTTCAAGTTCTATCTCTATGGTTTGTTTGCTGCTCTTGTAGCCCTAAGCAGAGACTGGCGAGAATCACTTTCATGGAAAGGGCTTGCCAAGCTTCCAAAAAACTACGAGTTGCCTCAAATCTCAGCAAACACTTTTTCACCCAATCTTGATGATACTTTCAGGTAATGATCAGTAAACCAATCCCACTTGGCTCGCCAAATTTCGTTCTTCTAGGTTAAACCGTTCATTTGCTGTAACCGTTTTCATGTTGAGGTTTCACTCTGTTTTCTCCTATAGGGATACATGTATTTGGAACTCTAAATCAAACACGGTTTGTGCTAGCTCTTTGAAACCTGACACAATAAAGCAGTTTCAAGTTCTATCTCTATGGTTTGTTTACTGTTGATTTAGCCCTAAGCAGAGACTGGCGAGAATCACTTTCATGGAAAGGGATTGACAAGCTTCCAAAAAACTACGAGTTGCCTGAAATCTCAGCAAACACTTTTTCACCCAATCTTGATCTTCCTTTTAGATAATTATCAGTACACCAATCCACATGGCTCGCCAAATTTCGTTCTTCTAGGTTAAACCGTTCGTTTGCAGTAACCGTTTTTATTTTGAGGTTCCACTCAGTTTTCTCCTTTAGGGATACATGTATTTAGAACTCTAAATCAAACATGATTTTTGCTAGCTCTTTGAAACTTGACACAATAAAGCAGTTTCAAGTTCTATCTCTATGGTTTGTTTGCTGTTGATGTAGCCCTAAGCAGAGCCTGGCGAGAATCACTTTCATGGAAAGGGCATGCCAAGCTTCCAAAAAACTACGAGTTGCCGGAAATCTCAGCAAACACTTTTTCACCCAATCTTGATGATACTTTCAGCTAATTATCAGTACACCAATCCCACTTGGCTCGCCAAATTTCGTTCTTCTAGGTTAAACCGTTCCTTTGCAGTAAGTGGTTTCATTTTGAGGTTTCACTCTGTTTTCTCCTATAGGGATACATGTATTTGGAACTCTAAATCAAACACGGTTTGTGCTAGCTCTTTGAAACTTGACACAATAAAGCAGTTTAAAGTTCTATCTCTAAGGTTTGTTTACTTTTGATGTAGCCCTAAGCAGAGACTGGCGAGAATCACTTTCATGGAAAGGGCCTGCCAAGCTTCGAAAAAACTACGAGTTGCCTGAAAGCTATGCAAACACTTTTTCATTCAGTCTTGATGATACTTTCAGGTAATGATCAGTACACCAATCCCTTTTGGCTAACCAAATTAGTTTTTTCTAGGTTAAACCAATCTTTTGCAGTAACCGTTTTCATTTTGAGGTTTCACTCTGTTATCTCCTATAGGGATACATGTATTTGGAACTCTAAATCAAACACGGTTTGTGCTAGCTTTTTGAAACTTGACACAATAAAACACTTTCAAGTTCTATCTCTATGTTTTGTTTGCTGTTGATGTAGCCCAGAGCAGAGAATGCGAGAATTACTTTCATGGAAAGGGGTTGCCAAGCTTCCAAAAAACTACAAGTTGCCTGAAATCTCAGCAAACACTTTTTCACCCAATCTTGATGATACTTTCAGGAAATTATGAATACACCAATCCAATTTGGCTCACCAAATTTCGTTCTTTTAGGTTAAACCATTGCTTTGCAGTAACCGTTTTTATTTTGAGTTTTCACTCTGTTTTCTCCTATAGGGATACATGTATTTGGAACTCGAAATCAAACACGGTTTGTGCTAGCTCTTTGAAACTTGACACAATAAAGCAGTTTCATGTTCTATCTCTAGTGTTTGTTTGCTGTTGATGTAGCCCTAAGCAGAGACTGGCGAGAATCACTTTCATCGAAAGGGCTTGCCAATCTTCAAAAAACTAGGAGTTACCTGAAATCTCAGCAAACACTTTTTCACCCAATCTTGATGATACTTTCAGGTAATGATCAGTACACCAATCCCACTTGGCTCAAAAAATTTTGTTCTTCTAGGTTAAACCGTTCGTTTGCAGTAACCGTTTTCGTTTTGAGGTTTCACTCTGTTTTCTCCTATAGGGATACATGTATTTGGAACTCTAAATCAAACACGGTTTGTGCTAGCTCTTTGAAACTTGACACAAAAAAGCAGTTTCAAGTTCTATCTCTATGGTTTGTTTGCTGTTGATGTAGTCCTAAGCAGAGACTGGCGAGGATCACTTCCATGGAAAGGGCCTGCCAAGCTTCCAAAAAACTACGAGTTTCCTGAAATCTCAGCAAACACTTTTTCACCCAATCTTGATGATACTTTCAGGTAATGATCAGTACACCAATCCCACTTGTCTCGCCAAATTTCGTTCTTCTATTTAAACCGTTCGTCTGCAGTAACCGTTTTCATTTTGAGGTTTCACTTTGTTTTCTTCTATAGTGATACATGTATTTGGAACTCTAAATCAAACACGGTTTGTGCTAGCTCTTTGAAACTTGCCACAATAAAGCAGTTTCAAGTTCTATCTCTATTTTTTGTTTGCTGTTAATGTAGCCCTAAGCAGAGACTGGCGTGATCACTTTCATAGAAAGGGCTTGCCAAGCTTCCAAAAAACTACGAGTTTCTTGAAATCTCAGCAAACACTTTTTCACCCAATCTTGATGATACTTTCAGGTAATGATCAGTACACCAATCCCACTTGGCTCGCCAAATTTCGTTCTTCTAGGTTAAACCGTTCTTTTGCAGTAACCGTTTTCATTTTGAGGTTTCACTCTCTTTTCTCCTATAGGGATACATGTATTTGGAACTCTAAATCAAACACAGTTTGTGCTAGCTCTTTGAAACTTGACACAATAAAGAAGTTTCAAGTTCTATCTCTATGGTGTGTTTGCTGTTGATGTAGCCCTAAGCAGAGACTGACGAGAATCACATTCAAGGAAAAAGGTTGCCAAGCTTCCAAAAAACTACAAGTTGCCTGAAATCTCAGCAAACACTTTTTCACCCAATCTTTATGATTCTTTCAGGTAATGATCAGTACACCAATCCCACTTGGCTCGCCAAATTTCGTTCTTCTAGGTTAAACCGTTCTTTTGCAGTAACCGTTTTCATTTTGAGGTTTCACTCTCTTTTCTCCTATAGGGATACATGTATTTGGAACTCTATATCTAACACGGTTTGTGCTAGCTCTTTGAAACTTGACACAATAAAGCAGTTTCAAGTTCTATCTCTATGGTTTGTTTGCTGCTCTTGTAGCCCTAAGCAGAGACTGGCGAGAATCACTTTCATGGAAAGGGCTTGCCAAGCTTCCAAAAAACTACGAGTTGCCTCAAATCTCAGCAAACACTTTTTCACCCAATCTTGATGATACTTTCAGGTAATGATCAGTAAACCAATCCCACTTGGCTCGCCAAATTTCGTTCTTCTAGGTTAAACCGTTCATTTGCTGTAACCGTTTTCATGTTGAGGTTTCACTCTGTTTTCTCCTATAGGGATACATGTATTTGGAACTCTAAATCAAACACGGTTTGTGCTAGCTCTTTGAAACCTGACACAATAAAGCAGTTTCAAGTTCTATCTCTATGGTTTGTTTACTGTTGATTTAGCCCTAAGCAGAGACTGGCGAGAATCACTTTCATGGAAAGGGATTGACAAGCTTCCAAAAAACTACGAGTTGCCTGAAATCTCAGCAAACACTTTTTCACCCAATCTTGATCTTCCTTTTAGATAATTATCAGTACACCAATCCACATGGCTCGCCAAATTTCGTTCTTCTAGGTTAAACCGTTCGTTTGCAGTAACCGTTTTTATTTTGAGGTTCCACTCAGTTTTCTCCTTTAGGGATACATGTATTTAGAACTCTAAATCAAACATGATTTTTGCTAGCTCTTTGAAACTTGACACAATAAAGCAGTTTCAAGTTCTATCTCTATGGTTTGTTTGCTGTTGATGTAGCCCTAAGCAGAGCCTGGCGAGAATCACTTTCATGGAAAGGGCATGCCAAGCTTCCAAAAAACTACGAGTTGCCGGAAATCTCAGCAAACACTTTTTCACCCAATCTTGATGATACTTTCAGCTAATTATCAGTACACCAATCCCACTTGGCTCGCCAAATTTCGTTCTTCTAGGTTAAACCGTTCCTTTGCAGTAAGTGGTTTCATTTTGAGGTTTCACTCTGTTTTCTCCTATAGGGATACATGTATTTGGAACTCTAAATCAAACACGGTTTGTGCTAGCTCTTTGAAACTTGACACAATAAAGCAGTTTAAAGTTCTATCTCTAAGGTTTGTTTACTTTTGATGTAGCCCTAAGCAGAGACTGGCGAGAATCACTTTCATGGAAAGGGCCTGCCAAGCTTCGAAAAAACTACGAGTTGCCTGAAAGCTATGCAAACACTTTTTCATTCAGTCTTGATGATACTTTCAGGTAATGATCAGTACACCAATCCCTTTTGGCTAACCAAATTAGTTTTTTTCTAGGTTAAACCAATCTTTTGCAGTAACCGTTTTCATTTTGAGGTTTCACTCTGTTATCTCCTATAGGGATACATGTATTTGGAACTCTAAATCAAACACGGTTTGTGCTAGCTTTTTGAAACTTGACACAATAAAACACTTTCAAGTTCTATCTCTATGTTTTGTTTGCTGTTGATGTAGCCCAGAGCAGAGAATGCGAGAATTACTTTCATGGAAAGGGGTTGCCAAGCTTCCAAAAAACTACAAGTTGCCTGAAATCTCAGCAAACACTTTTTCACCCAATCTTGATGATACTTTCAGGAAATTATGAATACACCAATCCAATTTGGCTCACCAAATTTCGTTCTTTTAGGTTAAACCATTGCTTTGCAGTAACCGTTTTTATTTTGAGTTTTCACTCTGTTTTCTCCTATAGGGATACATGTATTTGGAACTCGAAATCAAACACGGTTTGTGCTAGCTCTTTGAAACTTGACACAATAAAGCAGTTTCATGTTCTATCTCTAGTGTTTGTTTGCTGTTGATGTAGCCCTAAGCAGAGACTGGCGAGAATCACTTTCATCGAAAGGGCTTGCCAATCTTCAAAAAACTAGGAGTTACCTGAAATCTCAGCAAACACTTTTTCACCCAATCTTGATGATACTTTCAGGTAATGATCAGTACACCAATCCCACTTGGCTCAAAAAATTTTGTTCTTCTAGGTTAAACCGTTCGTTTGCAGTAACCGTTTTCGTTTTGAGGTTTCACTCTGTTTTCTCCTATAGGGATACATGTATTTGGAACTCTAAATCAAACACGGTTTGTGCTAGCTCTTTGAAACTTGACACAAAAAAGCAGTTTCAAGTTCTATCTCTATGGTTTGTTTGCTGTTGATGTAGTCCTAAGCAGAGACTGGCGAGGATCACTTCCATGGAAAGGGCCTGCCAAGCTTCCAAAAAACTACGAGTTTCCTGAAATCTCAGCAAACACTTTTTCACCCAATCTTGATGATACTTTCAGGTAATGATCAGTACACCAATCCCACTTGGCTCGCCAAATTTCGTTCTTCTAGGTAAAACCGTTCGTTTGCAGTAACCGTTTTCATTTTGAGGTTTCACTCTGTTTTCTCCTATAGGGATACATGTATTTGGAACTCTAAATCAAAGACGGTTTGTGCTAGCTCTTTGAAACTTGACACAATAAAGCAGTTTCAAGTTCTATATGTATGGTTTGTTTGCTGTTGATGTAGCCCTAAGCAGAGACTGGCGAGAATCACTTTCATGGAAAGGGCCTGCCAAGCTTCCAAAAAACTACGAGTTGCCTGAAATCTCAGCAAACACTTTTTACCCAATCTTGATGATTCTTTAAGGTAATGATCAGTACACCAATCCCACTTGGCTCGCCAAATTTCGTTCTTCTCGGTTAAACCGTTCGTTTGCAGTAACCGTTTTGATATTGAGGTTTCACTCTGTTTTCTCCTATAGGGATACATGTGTTTGGAACTCTAAATCAAACACGGTTTTTGCTAGCTTTTTGAAACTTGACACAATAAAGCAGTTTCAATATCTATCTCTATGGTTTGTTTGCTGTTGATGTAGCGCTTAGCAGAGACTGGCGAGAATCATTTTCATGAAAAGGGTCTGCCAAGCTTCCAAAAAACTGCGAGTTGCCTGAAATCTCAGCAAACACTTTTTACCTAATCTTGATTATTCTTTCAGGTAATGATCAGTACACCAATCCCACTTGGCTCGCCAAATTTCGTTCTTCTAGGTTAAACCGTTCTTTTGCAGTAACCGTTTTCATTTTGAGGTTTCACTCTGTTTTCTCCTATAGGGATACATGTATTTTGAACTCTAAATCAAACACATTTTGTGCTAGGTCTTTGAAACTTGACACAATAAAGAAGTTTCAAGTTCTATCTCTATGGTTTGTTTGCTCTTGATGTAGCCCTAAGCAGAGACTGACGAGAATCACATTCATGGAAAAAGTTTGCCAAGCTTCCAAAAAACTACAAGTTGCCTGAAATGTCAGCAAACACTTTTTCACCCAATCTTGACGATACTTTCAGGTAATGATCAGTACACCAATTCCACTTGGCTCGCCAAATTTCGTTCTTCTAGGGATACATGTATTAGAAACTCTAAATCAAACACGGTTTGTGCTAGCTCTTTGAAACTTGACACAATAAAGCAGTTTCAAGTTCTATCTCTATTGTTTGTTTGCTGTTGATGTAGCCCTAAGCAGAGACTGGCGAGAATCACTTTCATGGAAAGGGATTGACAAGCTTCCAAAAAACTACGAGTTGCCTGAAATCTCAGCAAACACTTTTTCACCCAATCTTGATCATCCTTTTAGGTAATTATCAGTACACCATTCCCACTTGGCTTGTCAAATTTCGTTCTTCTAGGTTAAACCGTTTGTTTGCAGTAACCGTTTTCATTTTGAGGTTTCACTCTGTTTTCTCATATAGGGATACATGTGTTTGGAACTCGAAATCAAACACGGTTTTTGCTAGCTCTTTGAAACTTGACACAATAAAGCAGTTTCAAGTTCTATCTCTATGGTTTGTTTGCTGTTGATGTAGCCCTAAGAAGAGATTCGCGAGAATCACTTTCATGGAAAGGGATTGACAAGCTTCCAAAAAATTACGAGTTGCCTGACATCTCAGCAAACACTTTTTCACCCAATCTTAATGATACTTTCAGGTAATGATCAGTACACGAATCCCACTTGGCTCGCCAAATTTCGTTCTTCTAGGTTAAACAGTTCGTTTGCAGTAACCGTTTTCATTTTGAGGTTTCACTCTGTTTTCTCCAATAGGGATACATGTATTTGGAACTCTAAATCAATCACGGTTTGTGCCAGCTCTTGGAAACTTGACACAATACAGCAGTTTCAAGTTCTATCTCTATGTTTTCTTTGCTGTTGATGTAGCCTTAAGAAGAGACTGGCGAGAATCACTTTCATGGAAAAGGCTTGCCAAGCTTCCAAATAACTACGAGTTTCCTGAAATCTCAGCAAACACTTTTTCACCCAATCTTGATGATACTTTCAACTAATGATAAGTACACCAATCCAACTTGGCTCACCAAATTTCGTTCTTCTAGGTTAAACCGTTCGTTTGCAGTAACCGTTTTCATTTTGAGGTTTCACTCTGTTTTGCTCCTATAGGGATACATGTATTTGGAACTCTAAATCAAACACGGTTTATGCTAGCTCTTTGAAACTTTACACAATAAAGCAGTTTCAAGTTCTATCTCTATGCTTTGTTTGCTGATGATGTAACCCTAAGCAGAGACTGGCGAGAATCACTTTCATGGAAAGGGCTTGCCAAGCTTCCAAAAAACTACCAGTTGCCTGAAATCTCAGCAAACACTTTTTCACCCAATCTTGATGATACTTTCAGGTAATGATCAGTACACCAATCCCACTTGGCTCGCCAAATTTCGTTCTTCTAGGTTAAACCGTTTGATTGCAGTAACTGGTTACATTTTGAGGTTTCACTCTGTTTTCTCCTATTGGGATACATGTATTTGGAACTCTAAATCAAACAAGGTTTTTGTAACTCTTTGAAACTTGACACAATAAAGCAGTTTCAAGTTCTATCTCTATGGTTTGTTTGCTTAATATGTAGCCCTAAGCAGAGACTAACGAGAATCACATTAATGGAAAGGGCCTGCCAAGCTTCCAAAAAAATACGAGTTGCCTGAAATCTCAGCAAACACTTTTTCACCCAATCTTGATGATACTTTCAGGTAATGATCAGTACACCAAGCTCACCTGGCTCGCCGAATTTCGTTCTTCTAGGTTAAAGCGTTCGTTTGCAGTAACCGGTTTCACTTTGAGGTTTTACTCTGTTTTTTCCTATAGGGATACATGTATTTGGAACTCTAAATCAAACACAGTTTGTGCTAGCTCTTTGAAACTTGACACAATAAAGCAGTTTCAAGTTCTATCTCTATGGTTTGTTTGCTGTTGATGTGGCCGTAAGCAGAGACTGGCGAGAATCACTTACATGGAAAGGGCCTGCCAAGCTTCCTAAAAACTACGAGTTGCCTGAAATCTCAGCAAACACTTTTTCACCCAATCTTGATGATACTTTCAGGTAATGATCAGTACACCAATCCCACTTGGCTCGCCAAATTACTTTCTTCTAGGTTATACCGTTCGTTTCCAGTAACCATTTACATTTTGAGGTTTCACTCTGTTTTCTCCTATAGGGATACATGTATTTGGAAATCTAAATCAAACACGGTTTGTTCTAGCTCTTTGAAACTTGACACAATAAAGCAGTTTTAAGTTCTATCTCTATGGTTTTTTGCTGTTGACGTAGCCCTAAGCAGAGACTGGCGAGAATCACTTTCATGGATAGGTCCTGCCAAGGTTCCAGAAAACTATGAGTTTCCTGAAATCTCAGCAAACACTTTTTCACCCAATCTTGATGATAGTTTCAGGTATTATCAGTACACCAATCCCACTTGGCTCGTCAAATTTCGTTCTTCTAGGTTACACCATTCGTTTGCAGTACCCGTTTTCATTTTGAGGTTTCACTCTGTTTTCTCCTATAGGGATACATGTATTTGGAACTCTAAATCAAACACGGTTTGTGCTAGCTCTTTGAAACTTGATACAATAAAGCAGTTTCCAGTTCTATCTCTATGGTTTGTTTGCAGTTGATGTAGCCCTAAGCAGAGACTGGCGAGAATCACTTACATGGAAAGGGCTTGGCAACCTTCCAAAAAACTACGAGTTGCCTGAAATCTCAGCAAATACTTTTTCACCCAATCTTGATGATATTTTCAGGTAATGATCAGTACACCAATCCCACTTGGCTCGCCAAATTTCGTTCTTCTAGGTTAAACCGTTCGGATGCAGTAACCGTTTTCATTTTGAGGTTTCACTCTGTTTTCTCCTTTAGGGATACATGTATTTGGAACTCTAAATTAAACACGGTTTGTGCTAGCTCTTTTAAACTTGACACAATAAAGCAGTTTCAAGTTCTATCTCTATGGTTTGTTTGCTGTATCTGTAGCCGTAAGCAGAGACTGGCGAGAATCACTTTCATGGAAAGGGCTTGCCAGGCTTCCAAAAAACTAAGAGTTGCCTGAAATCTCAGCAAAAACTTTTTCACCCAATCTTGATGATACTTTCAGGTAATGATCAGTACACCAATCGCACTTGGCTCGCCAAATTTCGTTCTTCTAGGTTAAACCCTTTGATTGCAGTAACTGGTTACATTTTGAGGTTTCACTCTGTTTTCTCCTATTGGGATACATGTATTTGGAACTCTAAATCAAACAAGGTTTTTGTAACTCTTTGAAACTTGACACAATAAAGCAGTTTCAAGTTCTATCTCTATGGTTTGTTTGCTTATGATGTAGCCCTAAGCAGAGACTAACTAGAATCACATTCATGGAATGGGCCTGCCAAACTTCCAAAAAAATACGAGTTGCCTGAAATCTCAGCAAACACTTTTTCACCCAATCTTGATGATACTTTCAGGTAATGATCAGTACACCAAGCTCACCTGGCTCAACGAATTTCGTTCTTCTAGGTTAAAGCGTTCGTTTGCAGTAACCGGTTTCACTTTGAGGTTTCACTCTGTTTTCTCCTATAGGGATACATGTATTTGGAACTCTAAATCAAACACAGTTTGTGCTAGCTCTTTGAAACTTGACACAATAAAGCAGTTTCCAGTTCTATCTCTATGGTTTGTTTGCTGTTGATGTAGCCCTAAGCAGAGACTGGCGAGAATCACTTTCATGGAAAGGTCCTGCCAAGGTTCCAAAAAACTATGAGTTGCCTGAAATCTCAGCAAACACTTTTTCACCCAATCTTGATGATACATTCAGGTAATGATCAGTACACCAATCCCACTTGGCTCGCCAAATTTCGTTCTTCTAGGTTAAATCGTTCGTTTGCAGTAACAGGTTTCATTTTGAGGTTTCACTCTGTTTTCTCCTATTGGGATACATGTATTTGGAACTCTAAATCAAACACGGTTTGTGCTAGCTCTTTGAAACTTGACACAATATAGCAGTTTCAAGTTTTATCTCTATGGTTTGTTTGTTGTTGATGTAGCCCTAAGCAGAGACTGGCGAGAATCACTTTCATGGAAAGAGCCTGCCAAGGTTCCAAAAAACTACGAGTTGCCTGAAATCTCAGCAAACACTTTTTCACCCAATCTTGATGGTACTTTCAGGTAATGATCAGTACACCAATCCCAGTTGGCTCGCCAAATTTCGTTCTTCTAGGTTAAACCGTTCGTTTGCAGTAACCGTTTTCATTTTGAGGTTTCACTCTGTTTTCTCCTATAGGGATACATATATTTGGAACTCTAAATCAAACAAGGTTTGTGCTAGCTCTTAGAAACTTGATACAATAAAGCAGTTTCACGTTCTATCTCTATGGTTTGTAGGCTGTGGATGTAGATCTAAGCAGAGAGTGGCGAGAATCACTTTCATGGAAAGGGCCTGCCAAGCTTCCAAAAAACTACGAGTTGCCTGAAATCTCAGCAAACACTTTTTCACCCAATCTTGATGATACTTTCAGGAAATCATCAGGACACCAAGCCCACTTGGCTCGCCAAATTTCGTTCTTCTAGGTTAAAACGTTCGTTTGCGGTAACCGTTTTCATTTTGATGTTTCACTCTGTTTTCTCCTATAGGGATACATGTATTTGGAACTCTAAATCAAACACGCTTTGTGCTAGCTCTTTGAAACTTGACAAAATAAAGCAGTTTCAAGTTCTATCTCTATGGTTTGTAGGCTGTTGATGTAGCTCTAAGCAGAGACTGTCGAGAATCACTTTCATGGAAAGGGCCTGCCAAGCTTCCAAAAAACTACGAGTTGCATGAAATCTCAGCAAACACTTTTTCACCCAATCTTGATGGTACTTTCAGGTAATGATCAGTACACCAATCCCAGTTGGCTCGCCAAGTTTCGTTCTTCTAGGTTAAAACGTTCGTTTGCGGTAACCGTTTTCATTTTGATGTTTCACTCTGTTTTCTCCTATAGGGATACATGTATTTGGAACTCTAAATCAAACACGGTTTGTGCTAGCTCTTTGAAACTTGACACAATAAAGCAGTTTCAAGTTCTATCTCTATGGTTTGTTTGCTGTTGATGTAGTCCTAAGCAGAGACTGGCGAGAATCACTTTCATGGAAAGGGCCTGCCAAGCTTCCAAAAAACTACGAGTTGCATGAAATCTCAGCAAACACTTTTTCACCCAATCTTGATGGTACTTTCAGGTAATGATCAGTACACCAATCCCAGTTGGCTCGCCAAATTTTGTTCTTCTAGATTAAACCGTTCTTTTGAAGTAACTGTTTTCATTTTGAGGTTTCAGTCTGTTTTCTCCTATAGGGATACATATATTTGGAACTCTAAATCAAACACGGTTTGTGCTAGCTCTTTGAAACTTGACACAATACAGCAGTTTCAAGTTCTATTTCTAAGGTTTGTTTGCTGTTGATGTCGACCTAAGCAGAGACTGGCGAGAATCACTTTCATGAAAAGGGCCTGCCAAGCTTCCAAAAAACTACGAGTTACGTGAAATCTCAGCAAACACTTTTTCACCCAATCTAGATGATACTTTCAGGTAATGATCCGTACACCAATCCCACTTGGCTCGCCAAATTTCGTTCTTCTAGGTTAAACCGTTCGTTTGCAGTAACCGTTTTCATTTTGAGGTTTCACTCTGTTTTCTCCTAAAGGGACACATGTATTTGGAACTCTAAATCAAACACGGTTTGTGCTAGCTCTTTGAAACTTGACAAAATAAAGCAGTTTCAAGTTCTATCTCTATGGTTTGTTTGCTGTTGATGTAGCCCTAAGCAGAGACTGGCGAGAATCACTTTCATGGAAAGGTCCTGCCAAGGTTCCAAAAAACTAGGAGTTGCCTGAAATCTCAGCAAACACTTTTTCACCCAATCTTGATGATACATTCAGGTAATGATCAGTACACCAATCCCACTTGGCTCGCCAAATTTCGTTCTTCTAGGTTAAATCGTTCGTTTGCAGTAACCGGTTTCATTTTGAGGTTTCACTCTGTTTTCTCCTATAGGGATACATGTATTTGGAACTCTAAATCAAACACGGTTTGTGCTAGCTCTTTGAAACGTGACACAATATAGCAGTTTTAAGTTTTATCTCTATGGTTTGTTTGTTGTTGATGTAGCCCTAAGCAGAGACTGGCGAGAATCACTTTCATGGAAAGAGCCTGCCAAGCTTCCAAAAAACTACGAATTGCCTGAAATCTCAGCAAACACTTTTTCACCCAATCTTGATGGTACTTTCAGGTAATGATCAGTACACCAATCCCAGTTGGCTCGCCAAATTTCGTTCTTCTAGGTTAAACCGTTCTTTTGCAGTAACCGTTTTCATTTTGAGGTTTCACTCTGTTTTCTCCTATAGGGATACATATATTTGGAACTCTAAATCAAACAAGGTTTGTGCTAGCTCTTAGAAACTTGACACAATAAAGCAGTTTCACGTTCTATCTCTATGGTTTGTAGGCTGTGGATGTAGCTCAAAGCAGAGACTGGCGAGAATCACTTTCATGGAAAGAGCCTGCCAAGCTTCCAAAAAACTACGAATTGCCTGAAATCTCAGCAAACACTTTTTCACCCAATCTTGATGGTACTTTCAGGTAATGATCAGAACACCAATCCCAGTTGGCTCGCCAAATTTCGTTCTTCTAGGTTAAACCGTTCGTTTGCAGTAACCGTTTTCATTTTGAGGTTTCACTCTGTTTTCTCCTATAGGGATACATATATTTGGAACTCTAAATCAAACAAGGTTTGTGCTAGCTCTTAGAAACTTGACACAATAAAGCAGTTTCACGTTCTATCTCTATGGTTTGTAGGCTGTGGATGTAGCTCTAAGCAGAGACTGGCGAGAATCACTTTCATGGAAAGGGCCTGCCAAGCTTCCAAAAAACTACGAGTTGCCTGAAATCTCAGCAAACACTTTTTCACCCAATCTTGATGATACTTTCAGGAAATCATCAGGACACCAAGCCCACTTGGCTCGCCAAATTTCGTTCTTCTAGGTTAAACCGTTCGTTTGCAGTAACTGTTTTCATTTTGATGTTTCACTCTGTTTTCTCCTATAGGGATACATGTATTTGGAACTCTAAATCAAACACGCTTTGTGCTAGCTCTTTGAAACTTGACAAAATAAAGCAGTTTCAAGTTCTATCTCTATGGTTTGTAGGCTGTTGATGTAGCTCTAAGCAGAGACTGTCGAGAATCACTTTCATGGAAAGGGCCTGCCAAGCTTCCAAAAAACTACGAGTTGCATGAAATCTCAGCAAACACTTTTTCACCCAATCTTGATGGTACTTTCAGGTAATGATCAGTACACCAATCCCAGTTGGCTCGCCAAGTTTCGTTCTTCTAGGTTAAACCGTTCTTTTGCAGTAACCGTTTTCATTTTGAGGTTTCACTCTGTTTTCTCCTATAGGGATACATATATTTGGTACTCTAAAACAAACAAGGTTTGTGCTAGCTATTTGAAACTTGACACAATAAAGCAGTTTCACGTTCTATCTCTATGGTTTGTAGGCTGTGGATGTAGCTCTAAGCAGAGACTGGCGAAAATCACTTTCATGGAAAGGGCCTGCCAAGCTTCCAAAAAACTACGAGTTGCCTGAAATCTCAGCAAACACTTTTTCACCCAATCTTGATTATACTTTCAGGTAATTATCAGTACACCAAGCCCACTTGGCTCGCTAAATTTCGTTCTTCTAGGTTAAACCGTTCGTTTGCAGTAACCGTTTTCATTTTGATGTTTCACTCTGTTTTCTCCTATAGGGATACATGTATTTGGAACTCTAAATCAAACACGGTTTGTGCTAGCTCTTTGAAACTTGACACAATAAAGCAGTTTCAAGTTCTATCTCTATGGTTTGTAGGCTGTTGATGTAGCTCTAAGCAGAGACTGTCGAGAATCACATTCATGGAAAGGGCCTGCCAAGCTTCCAAAAAAGTACGAGTTGCCTGAAATCTCAGCAAACACTTTTTCACCCAATCTTGATGATACTTTCAGGTAATGATCAGTACACCAAGCTCACCTGGCTCGCCAAATTTCGTTCTTTTAGGTTAAACCATTCTGATGCAGTAACCGTTTTCATTTTGAGGTTTCACTCTGTTTTCTCCTTTAGGGATACATGTATTTGGAACTCTAAATCAAACACGGTTTGTGCTAGCTCTTTGAAACTTGACACAATAAAGCAGTTTCAAGTTCTATCTCTATGGTTTGTTTGCTGTTGATGTAGCCCTAAGCAGAGACTGGCGAGAATCACTTTCATGGAAAGGGCCTGCCAAGCTTCCAAAAAACTACGAGTTGCCTAAAATCTCAGCAAACACTTTTTCACCCAATCTTGATGATACTTTCAGGTAATGATCAGTACACCAAGCCCACTTGGCTCGCCAAATTTCGTTCTTCTAGGTTAAACCGTTTGTTTGCAGTAACCGGTTTCATTTTGAGGTTTCACTCTGTTTTCTCCTATAGGGATACATGTATTTGGAATTCTAAATCAAACAAGGTTTGTGCTAGCTCTTTTAAACTTGACACAATAAAGCAGTTTCAAGTTCTATCTCTATGGTTTGTTTGCTGTTGATGTAGCCCTAAGCAGAGACTGGCCAGAATCACATTCATGAAAAGGGCCTGACAAGCTTCTAAAAAACTACGAGTTGCCTGAAATCTCAGCAAACACTTTTTCACCCAATCTTGATGATACTTTCAGGTAATGATCAGTACACCAAGCTAACCTGGCTCGCCAAATTTCGTTCTTCTAGGTTAAACCGTTCGTTTGCAGTAACCGGTTTCATTTTGAGGTTTCACTCTGTTTTCTCCTATAGGGATACATGTATTTGGAACTCTAAATCAAACATGCTTTGTGCTAGCTCTTTGAAACTTGACACAATAAAGCAGTTTCAAGTTCTATCTCTATGGTTTGTTTGCTTATGATGTAGCCCTAAGCAGAGACTAACGAGAATCACATTCATGGAAAGGGCCTGCCAAGCTTCCAAAAAAATACGAGTTGCCAGAAATCTCAGCAAACACTTTTTCACCCAATCTTGATGATACTTTCAGGTAATGATCAGTACACCAAGCTCACCTGGCTCGCCGAATTTCGTTCTTCTAGGTTAAAGCGTTCGTTTGCAGTAACCGGTTTCACTTTGAGGTTTCACTCTGTTTTCTCCTATAGGGATACATGTATTTGGAACTCTAAATCAAACACAGTTTGTGCTAGCTCTTTGAAACTTGACACAATAAAGCAGTTTCAAGTTCTATCTCTATGGTTTGTTTGCTGTTGATGTAGCCCTAAGCAGAGACTGGCGAGAATCACTTTCATGGAAAGGGCCTGCCAAGCTTCCTAAAAACTACGAGTTGCCTGAAATCTCAGCAAACACTTTTTCACCCAATCTTGATGATACTTTCAGGTAATGATCAGGACACCAATCCCTCTTGGCGCTCAAAATTTCGTTATTCTAGGTTAAACCGTTCTTTTGCAGTAACCGTTTTCATTTTGAGGTTTCACTCTGTTTTCTTCTATAGGGACACATGTATTTGGAACTCTAAATCAAACACGGTTTGTGCTAGCTTTTTGAAACTTGACAAAATACAGCAGTTTCAAGTTCTATTTCTAAGGTTTGTTTCCTGTTGATGTCGACCTAAGCAGAGACTGGCGAGAATCACTTTCATGAAAAGGGCCTGCCAAGCTTCCAAAAAACTACGAGTTACCTGAAATCTCAGCAAACACTTTTTCACCCAATCTTGATGATACTTTCAGGTAATGATCAATACACCAATCCCACTTGGCTCGCCAAATTTCGTTCTTCTAGGTTAAACCGTTCGTTTGCAGTAACCGTTTTCATTTTGAGGTTTCACTCTGTTTTCTCCTAAAGGGACACATGTATTTGGAACTCTAAATCAAACACGGTTTGTGCTAGCTCTTTGAAACTTGACAAAATAAATCAGTTTCAAGTTCTATCTCTATGGTTTGTTTTCTGTTGATGTAGCCCTAAGCAGAGACTGGCGAGAATCACTTTCATGGAAAGGTCCTGCCAAGGTTCAAAAAAACTACGAGTTGCCTGAAATCTCAGCAAACACTTTTTCACCCAATCATGATGATACATTCAGGTAATGATCAGTACACCAATCCCACTTGGCTCGCCAAATTTCGTTCTTCTAGGTTAAATCGATCGTTTGCAGTCACCGTTTTCATTTTGATGTTTCAATCTGTTTTCTCCTATAGGGATACAAGTATTTGGAACTCTAAATCTAACAAGGTTTGTGCTAGCTCTTTGAAACTTGACACAATAAAGCAGTTTCAAGTTTTATCTCTATGGTTTGTAGGCTGTGGATGTAGCTCTAAGCAGAGACTGGCGAGAATCACTTTCATGGAAAGGGCCTGCCAAGCTTCCAAAAAACTACCAGTTGCCTGAAATCTCAGCAAACACTTTTTCATCCAATCTTGATGATACTTTCAGGTAATGATCAGTACACCAAGCCCACTTGGCTCGCCAAATTTCGTTCTTCTAGGTTAAACCGTTTGTTTGCAGTAACCGGGTTCATTTTGAGGTTTCACTCTGTTTTCTCCTATAGGGATACATGTATTTGGAACTCTAAATCAAACATGCTTTGTGCTAGCTCTTTGAAACTTGACACAATAAAGCAGTTTCAAGTTCTGTCTCTATGGTTTGTTTGCTTATGATGTAGCCCTAAGCAGAGACTAACGAGAATCACATACATGGAAAGGACCTGCCAAGCTTCCAAAAAACTACGAGTTGCCTGAAATCTCAGCAAACACTTTTTCACCCAATCTTGATTGTACTTTCAGGTAATGATCAGTACACCAATCCCACTTGGCTCGCCAAATTTCGTTCTTCTAGGTTAAACCATTCGTTTGGAGTAACCGTTTTAATTTTGAGGTTTCACTCTGTTTTCGCCTATAGGGATACATGTATTTGGAACTCTAAATCAAACATGCTTTGTGCTAGCTCTTTGAAACTTGACACAATACGGCAGTTTCAAGTTCTATCTCTATGGTTTGTTTGCTGTTGATGTAGCCCTAAGCAGAGACTGGCGAGAATCAGTTTCATAGAAAGGGCCTGCCAAGCTTCCAAAAAACTATGAGTTGCCGGAAATCTCAGCAAACACTTTTTAACCCAATCTTGATGATACTTTCAGGTAATGATCAGTACACCAATCCCACTTGGCTCGCCAAATTTCGTTCTTCTAGGTTAAACCGTTCGTTTGCAGTAACCGTTTTCATTTTGAGGTTTCACTCTGTTTTCTCCTATAGGGATACATGTTTTTGGAACTCTAAATCAAACACGGTTTGTGCTAGCTCTTTGAAACTTGACACAATACAGAAGTCTCAAGTTCTATCTCTATGGTTTGTTTGTTGTTGATGTAGCCCTAAGCAGAGACTGGCGAGAATCACTTTCATGGAAAGGGCCTGCCAAGCTTCCATAAAACTACGAGTTGCCTGAAATCTCAGCAAACACTTATTCACGCAATCTTGATAGTACTTTCAGGTAGTGATCAATACACCAATCGCACTTGGCTCGCCAAATTTCGTTCTTCTAGGTTAAACTGTTCTTTTGCAGTAACCGGTTTCACTTTGAGGTTTCACTCTGTTTTCTCCTATAGGGATACATGTATTTGGAACTCTAAATCAAACACAGTTTGTGCTAGCTCTTTGAAACTTGACACAATAAAGCAGTTTCAAGTTCTCTCTCTATGGTTTGTTTGCTGTTGATGTAGCCCTAAGCAGAGACTGGCGAGAATCACTTTCATGGAAAGGGCCTGCCAAGCTTCCTAAAAACTACGAGTTGCCTGAAATCTCAGCAAACACTTTTTCACACAATCTTGATGATACTTTCAGGTAATGATCAGTACACCAATCCCACTTGGCGCTCCAAATTTCGTTATTCTAGGTTAAACCGTTCTTTTGCAGTAACCGTTTTAATTTTGAGGTTTCACTCTGTTTTCTCCTATAGGGACACATGTATTTGGAACTCAAAATCAAACACGGTTTGTGCTAGCTCTTTGAAACTTGACACAATACAGCAGTTTCAAGTTCTATTTCTAAGGTTTGTTTGCTGTTGATGTCGACCTAAGCAGAGACTGGCGAGAATCACTTTCATGAAAAGGGCCTGCCAAGCTTCCAAAAAACTACGAGTTATCTGAAATCTCAGCAAACACTTTTTCACCCAATCTTGATGATACTTTCAGGTAATGATCAATACACCAATCCCACTTGGCTCGCCAAATTTCGTTCTTCTAGGTTAAACCGTTCGTTTGCAGTAACCGTTTTCATTTTTAGGTTTCACTCTGTTTTCTCCTAAAGAAACACATGTATTTGGAACTCTAAATCAAACACGGTTTGTGCTAGCTCTTTGAAACTTGACAAAATAAAGCAGTTTCAAGTTCTATCTCTATGGTTTGTTTGCTGTTGATGTAGCCCTAAGCAGAAACTGGCGAGAATCACTTTCATGGAAAGGTCCTGCCAAGGTTCAAAAAAACTACGAGTTGCCTGAAATCTCAGCAAACACTTTTTCACCCAATCTTGATGATACATTCAGGTAATGATCAGTACACGAATCCCACTTGGCTCGCCAAATTTCGTTCTTCTAGGTTAAATCGTTCGTTTGCAGTCACCGTTTTCATTTTGATGTTTCACTCTGTTTTCTCCTATAGGGATACATGTATTTGGAACTCTAAATCAAACACGGTTTGTGCTAGCTCTTTGAAACTTGACACAATACAGCAGTTTCAAGTTTTATCTCTATGGTTTTTTTTGTTCTTGATGTAGCCCTAAGCAGAGACTGGCGAGAATCACTTTCATTAAAAAGGCTGCCAAGCTTCCAGAAAAATACGAGTTGCCTGAAATCTCAGCAAACACTTTTTCACCCAATCTTGATGGTACTTTCAGGTAATGATCAGTACACCAATCCCACTTGGCTCGCCAAATTTCGTTCTTCTAGCTTAAACCGTTCTTTTGCAGTAACCGTTTTCATTTTGAGGTTTCACTCTGTTTTCTCCTATAGGGATACATATATTTGGAACTCTAAATCAAACAAGGTTTGTGCTAGCTCTTTGAAACTTGACACAATAAAGCAGTTTCACGTTCTATCTCTATGGTTTGTAGGCTGTGGATGTAGCTCTAAGCAGAGACTGGCGAGAATCACTTTCATGGAAAGGGCCTGCCAAGCTTCCTAAAAACTACGAGTTGCCTGAAATCTCAGCAAACACTTTTTCACCCAATCTTGATGATACTTTCAGGTAATGATCAGTACACCAAGCCCACTTGGCTCGCCAAATTTCGTTCTTCTAGGTTAAACCGTTCTTTTGCAGTAACCGTTTTCATTTTGAGGTTTCACTCTGTTTTCTCCTATAGGGACACATGTATTTGGAACTCTACATCAAACACGGTTTGTGCTAGCTCTTTGAAACTTGACACAATACAGCAGTTTCAAGTTCTGTTTCTAAGGTTTGTTTGCTGTTGATGTAGACCTAAGCAGAGACTGGCGAGAATCACTTTCATGGAAAGGTCCTGCCAAGGTTCAAAAAAACTACGAGTTGCCTGAAATCTCAGCAAACACTTTTTCACCCAGTCATGATGATACATTCAGGTAATGATCAGTACACCAATCCCACTTGGCTCGCCAAATTTCGTTCTTCTAGGTTAAATCGATAGTTTGCAGTCATCGTTTTCATTTTGATGTTTCACTCTGTTTTCTCCTATAGGGATACATGTATTTGGAACTCTAAATCAAACATGCTTTGTGCTAGCTCTTTGAAACTTGACACAATAAAGCAGTTTCAAGTTCTGTCTCTATGGTTTGTTTGCTTATGATGTAGCCCTAAGCAGAGACTAACGAGAATCACATTCATGGAAAGGACCTGCCAAGCTTCCAAAAAACTACGAGTTGCCTGAAATCTCAGCAAACACTTTTTCACCCAATCTTGATTGTACTTTCAGGTAATGATCAGTACACCAATCCCACTTGGCTCGCCAAATTTCGTTCTTCTAGGTTAAACCATTCGTTTGGAGTAACCGTTTTCATTTTGAGGTTTCACTCTGTTTTCGCCTATAGGGACACATGTATTTGGAACTCAAAATCAAACACGGTTTGTGCTAGCTCTTTGAAACTTGACACAATACAGCAGTTTCAAGTTCTATTTCTAAGGTTTGTTTGCTGTTGATGTCGACCTAAGCAGAGACTGGCGAGAATCACTTTCATGAAAAGGGCCTACCAAGCTTCCAAAAAACTACGAGTTATCTGAAATCTCAGCAAACACTTTTTCACCCAATCTTGATGATACTTTCAGGTAATGATCAATACACCAATCCCACTTGGCTCGCCAAATTTCGTTCTTCTAGGTTAAACCGTTCGTTTGCAGTAACCGTTTTCATTTTGAGGTTTCACTCTGTTTTCTCCTAAAGAAACACATGTATTTGGAACTCTAAATCAAACACGGTTTGTGCTAGCTCTTTGAAACTTGACAAAATAAAGC
Source organism: Ictidomys tridecemlineatus (assembly GCF_052094955.1). Lineage (NCBI taxonomy): Eukaryota > Metazoa > Chordata > Mammalia > Rodentia > Sciuridae > Ictidomys > Ictidomys tridecemlineatus. The sequence continues at coordinate 30,282 of NW_027521177.1, read as the reverse complement.
AGTTTCAAGTTC
>NW_027521177.1:0-30070 GCF_052094955.1 Ictidomys tridecemlineatus | reverse complement strand
TTGCTGAGATTTCAGGCAACTCGTAGTTTTTTGGAAACTTGGCAGGCCTTTCCATGAAAGTGATTCTCGCCAGTCTCTGCTTAGGGCTACATCAACAACAAACAAACCATAGAGATAAAACTTGAAACTGCTGTATTGTGTCAAGTTTCAAAGAGCTAGCACAAACCGTGTTTGATTTAGAGTTCCAAATACATGTATCCCTATAGGAGAAAACAGAGTGAAACATCAAAATGAAAACGGTGACTGCAAACGAACGATTTAACCTAGAAGAACGAAATTTGGCGAGCCAAGTGGGATTGGTGTACTGATCATTACCTGAATGTACCATCAAGATTGGGTGGAAAAGTGTTTGCTGAGATTTCAGGCAACTCGTAGTTTTTTGGAACCTTGGCAGGACCTTTCCATGAAAGTGATTCTCGCCAGTCTCTGCTTAGGGATACATTGACAGCAAACAAACCATAGAGATAGAACTTGAAACTGCTTTATTGTGTCAAGTTTCAAAGAGCTAGCACAAACCGTGTTTGATTTAGAGTTGCAAATACATGTGTCCCTTTAGGAGAAAACAGAGTGAAACCTCAAAATGAAAACGGTTACTGCAAACGAAAGGTTTAACCTAGAAGAAGGAAATTTGGCGAGCCAAGTGGGATTGGTGTACTGATCATTACCTGAAAGTATCATCAAGATTGGGTGAAAAAGTGTTTGCTGAGATTTCAGGTAACTCGTACTTTTTTGGAAGCTTGGCAGGCCCTTTCCATGAAAGTGATTCTCGCCAGTCTCTGCTTAGGTCTATATCAAAGGCAAACAAACCATAGAGATAGAACTTGAAACTGCTTTATTGTGTCAAGTTTCAAAGAGCTAGCACAAACCGTGTTTGATTTAGAGTTCCAAATACATGTATCCCTATAGGAGAAAACATAGTGAAACCTCAAAATGAAAACGGTTACTGCAAACAAACGGTTTAACCTAGAAGAACGAAATTTGGCGAGCCAAGTGGGCTTGGTGTACTCATCATTACGTAAAAGTACAATCAAGATTGGGTGAGAAAGTTTTTGCTGAGATTTCCGGCAACTCGTAGTTTTTTGAAAGCTTGGCAGGCCCTTTCCATGAAAGTGATTCTCGCCAGTCTCTGCTTAGGGCTACATCAAAAGCAAAGAAACCATAGAGATAGAACTTGAAACTGCTTTATTGTGTCAAGTTTCAAAGAGCTAGCATAAACCGTGTTTGATTTCGAGTTCCAAATACATGTATCCCTATAGGAGAAAACAGAGTGAAACCTCAAAATGAAAACGGTTACTGCAAACGAACGGTTTAACCTAGAAGAACGAAATTTGGCGAGCCAAGTGGGATTGGTGTACTGATCATTACCTGAAAGTATCATCAAGATTGGGTGAAAAAGTGTTTGCTGAGATTTCAGGCAACTCGTAGTTTTTTGGAAGCTTGGCAGGCCCTTTCCATGAAAGTGATTCTCGCCAGTCTCTGCTTAGGGCTACATCAACAGCAAACAAACCATAGAGATAGAACTTGAAACTGCCGTATTGTGTCAAGTTTCAAAGAGCTAGCACAAACCGTGTTGGATTTAGAGTTCCAAATACATGTGTACCTATAGGAGAAAACAGAGTGAAACCTCAAAATGAAAACGGTTACTGCAAAACAACGGTTTAACCTAGAATAACAAAATTTGGCGAGCCAAGTGGGATTGGTGTACTGATCATTAGCTGAAAGTATCATCAAGATGGGGTGAAAAAGTGTTTGCTGAGATTTCAGGCAACTCGTAGTTTTTTGGAAGTTTGGCAGGCCCTTTCCATGAAAGTTATTCTCGCCGTCTCTGCTTAGGGATACATCGACAGCAAAAAAACCATAGAGATAAAACTTGAAACTGCTTTATTGTGTCATGTTTCAAAGAGCTAGCACAAACCGTGTTTGATTTAGAGTTCCAAATACATGTATCCCTATAGGAGAAAACAGAGTGAAACCTCAAAATGAAAACGGTTACTGCAAACGAACGGTTTAACCTAGAAGAACGAAATTTGGCGAGCCAAGTGGGATTGGTGTACTGATCATTACCTGAAAGTATCATCAAGATTGGGTGAAAAAGTGTTTGCTGAGATTTCAGGAAACTCGTAGTTTTTTGGAAGCTTGGCAGGCCCTTTCCATGAAAGTGATTCTCGCCAGTCTCTGCTTAGGGCTACATGAACAGCAAACAAACCATAGAGAGAGAACTTGAAACTGCTTTATTGTGTCAAGTTTCAAAGAGCTAGCACAAACCTTGTTTGATTTACAGTTCCAAATACATGTATCCCTATAGGAGAAAACAGAGTGAAACCTCAAAATGAAAACGGTTACTGCAAACAAACGGTTTAACCTAGAAGAACGAAATTTGGCGAGCCAAGTTGGATTGGTGTACTGATCATTACGTAAAAGTATAATCAAGATTGGGTGAGAAAGTGTTTGCTGAGATTTCCAGCAACTCGTAGATTTTTGGAGGCTTGGCAGGCCCTTTCCATGAAAGTGATTCTCGCCAGTCTCTGCTTAGGTCTACATCAACAGCAAACAAACCATAGTGATAGAACTTGAAACTGCCGTATTGTGTCAAGTTTCAAAGAGCTAGCACAAAGCGTGTTTGATTTAGATTTCCAAATACATGTATCCCTATAGGAGAAATCAGAGTCAAACCTCAAAATGAAACCGGTTACTGCAAATGAACGATTTAACCTAGAAGAACGAAATTTGGCGAGCCAAGTTGGACTTGTGTACTGATCATTACCTGAATGTATCATCAAGATTGGGTGGAAAAGTGTTTGCTGAGATTTCAGGCAACTCGTAGTTTTTTGGAACCTTGGCAGGACCTTTCCATGAAAGTGATTCTCGCCAGTCTCTGCTTAGGGCTACATTGACAGCAAACAAACCATAGAGATAGAACTTGAAACTGCTTTATTTTGTCAAGTTTCAAAGAGCTAGCACAAACCGTGTTTGATTTAGAGTTGCAAAAACATGTGTCCCTTTAGGAGAAAACAGAGTGAAACCTCAAAATGAAAACGGTTACTGCAAACGAACGGTTTAACCTAGAAGAACGAAATTTGGCGAGCCAAGTGGGATTGGTGTACTGATCATTACCTGAAAGTATCATCAAGATTGGGTGAAAAAGTGTTTGCTGAGATTTCAGGTAACTCGTAGTTTTTTGGAAGCTTGGCAGGCCCTTTCCATGAAAGTGATTCTCGCCAGTATCTGCTTAGGTCTACATCAACAGCAAACAAACCTTAGAAACAGAACTTGAAACTGCTGTATTGTGTCAAGTTTCAAAGAGCTAGCACAAACCGTGTTTGATGTAGAGTTCCAAATACATGTGTCCCTATAGGAGAAAACAGAGTGAAACCTCAAAATGAAAACGGTTACTGCAAAAGAACGGTTTAACCTAGAATAACGAAATTTGTCGAGCCAAGTGGGCTTGGTGTACTGATCATTACCTGAAAGTATCATCAAGATTGGGTGAAAAAGTGTTTGCTGAGATTTCAGGCAACTCGTAGTTTTTAGGAAGCTTGGCAGGCCCTTTCCATGAAAGTGATTCTCGCCAGTCTCTGCTTAGAACTACATCCACAGCCTACAAACCATAGAGATAGAATGTGAAACTGCTTTATTGTGTCAAGTTTCAAAGAGCTAGCAGAAACCTTGTTTTATTTAGAGTTCCAAATATATGTATCCCTATAGGAGAAAACAGAGTGAAACCACAAAATGAAAACGGTTACTGCAAAAGAACGGTTTAACCTAGAAGAACGAAATTTGGCGAGCCAAGTGGGATTGGTGTACTGATCATTACCTGAAAGTACCATCAAGATTGGGTGAAAAAGTGTTTGCTGAGATTTCAGGCAACTCGTATTTTTCTGGAAGCTTGGCAGGCCTTTTTAATGAAAGTGATTCTCGCCAGTCTCTGCTTAGGGCTACATCAACAACAAAAAAACCATAGAGATAAAACTTGAAACTGCTGTATTGTGTCAAGTTTCAAAGAGCTAGCACAAACCGTGTTTGATTTAGAGTACCAAATACATGTATCCCTATAGGAGAAAACAGAGTGAAACATCAAAATGAAAACGGTGACTGCAAACGAACGATTTAACCTAGAAGAACGAAATTTGGTGAGCCAAGTGGGATTGGTGTACTGATCATTACCTGAATGTATCATCAAGATTGGGTGAAAAAGTGTTTGCTGAGATTTCAGGCAACTCGTAGTTTTTTTGAACATTGGCAGGACCTTTCCATGAAAGTGATTCTCGCCAGTTTCTGCTTAGGGCTACATCAACAGCAAACAAACCATAGAGATAGAACTTGAAACTGCTTTATTTTGTCAAGTTTCAAAGAGCTAGCACAAACCGTGTTTGATTTAGAGTTCCAAATACATGTGTTTCTTTAGGAGAAAACAGAGTGAAACCTCAAAATGAAAACGGTTACTGCAAACGAACGGTTTAACCTAGAAGAACGAAATTTGGCGAGCCAAGTGGGATTGGTGTATTGATCATTACCTGAAAGTATCATCAAGATTGGGTGAAAAAGTGTTTGCTGAGATTTCAGATAACTCGTAGTTTTTTGGAAGCTTGGCAGGCCCTTTTCATGAAAGTGATTCTCGCCAGTCTCTGCTTAGGTCGACATCAACAGCAAACAAACCTTAGAAATAGAACTTGAAACTGCCGTATTGTGTCAAGTTTCAAAGAGCTAGCACAAAGCGTGTTTGATTTAGAGTTCCAAATACATGTATCCCTATAGGAGAAAACAGAGTGAAACCTCAAAATTAAAACGGTTACTCCAAACGAATGGTTTAACCTAGAAGAACGAAATTTGGCGAGCCAAGTGGGATTGGTGTACTGATCATTACCTGAAAGTATCATCAAGATTGGGTGAAAAAGTGTTTGCCGAGATTTCAGGCAACTCTTAGTTTTTGGGAAGCTTGTCAGGCCCTTTCCATAAAAGTGATTTACGCCAGTCTCTGCTTAGGGCTCCATCAACAGCAAACAAACCATAGAGATAGAACTTGAATCTGCTTTATTGTGTCAAGTTTCAAAAAGCTAGCACAAACCGTGTTTGATTTAGACTTCCAAATACATGTATCCCTATAAGAGAAAACAGAGAGAAACCTCAAAATGAAAACGGTTACTGCAAACGAACGGTTTAACCTAGAAGACGAAATTAGGCGATCTAAGTGGGATTGGTGTACTGATCATTACCTGAAAGTATCATCAAGATTTTGTGAAAAAGTGTTTGCTAAGATTTTAGGCAACTCGTAGTCTTTTGGAAGCATGGCAAGCCCTTTCCATGAAAGTGATTCTTGCCAGTCTCTGCTTAGGGCTACATCAACAGCAAACAAACCATAGAGATAGAACTTGAAGATAGAACTTGAAACTGCTTTATTGTGTCAAGTTTCAAAGAGCTAGCACAAACCGTGTTTGATTTAGAGTTCCAAATACATGTATCCCTATAGGAGAAAACAGAGTGAAACCTCAAAATGAAAATGGTTACTGCAAACGAACGGTTTAACCTAGAAGAACGAAATTTTGCGAACCAAGTAGGAATGATGTCCTCATCATTACCTGAAAGTATCATCACGATTGGGTGAAAAAGTGTTTGCTGAGATTTCAGGCAACTCGTAGTTTTTTGGAAGCTTGGCAGGCCCTTTCCATGAAAGTGATTCTCGCCAGTCTCTGCTTAGAGCTACATCCACAGCCTACAAACCATAGAGATAGAACGTGAAACTGCTTTATTGTGTCAAGTTTCAAAGAGCTAGCACAAACCTTGTTTGATTTAGAGTTCCAAATATATGTATCCCTATAGGAGAAAACAGAGTGAAATCTCAAAATGAAAACGGTTACTGCAAAAGAACGGTTTAACCTAGAAGAACGAAACTTGGCGAGCCAACTGGGATTGGTGTACTGATCATTACCTGAAAGTACCATCAAGATTGGGTGAAAAAGTGTTTGCTGAGATTTCAGGCAACTCGTAGTTTTTTGGAAGCTTGGCAGGCCCTTTCCATGAAAGTGATTCTCGACAGTCTCTGCTTAGAGCTACATCAACAGCCTACAAACCATAGAGATAGAACTTGAAACTGCTTTATTTTGTCAAGTTTCAAAGAGCTAGCACAAAGCGTGTTTGATTTAGAGTTCCAAATACATGTATCCCTATAGGAGAAAACAGAGTGAAACATCAAAATGAAAACAGTTACTGCAAACGAACGGTTTAACCTAGAAGAACGAAATTTGGCGAGCCAAGTGGGCTTGGTGTCCTGATGATTTCCTGAAAGTATCATCAAGATTGGGTGAAAAAGTGTTTGCTGAGATTTCAGGCAACTCGTAGTTTTTTGGAAGCTTGGCAGGCCCTTTCCATGAAAGTGATTCTCGCCAGTCTCTGCTTAGAGCTACATCCACAGCCTACAAACCATAGAGATAGAAATGAAACTGCTTTATTGTGTCAAGTTTCTAAGAGCTAGCACAAACCTTGTTTGATTTAGAGTTGCAAATATATGTATCCCTATAGGAGAAAACAGAGTGAAACCTCAAAATGAAAACGGTTACTGCAAAAGAACGGTTTAACCTAGAAGAACGAAATTTGGCGAGCCAACTGGGATTGGTGTACTGATCATTACCTGAAAGTACCATCAAGATTGGGTGAAAAAGTGTTTGCTGAGATTTCAGGCAACTCCTAGTTTTTTGGAACCTTGGCAGGACCTTTCCATGAAAGTGATTCTCGCCAGTTTCTGCTTAGGGCTACATCAACAGCAAACAAACCATAGAGATAGAACTTGAAACTGCTTTATTTTGTCAAGTTTCAAAGAGCTAGCACAAACCGTGTTTGATTTAGAGTTCCAAATACATGTATCCCTATAGGAGAAAACAGAGTGAAACATCAAAATGAAAACGGTTACTGCAAACGAACGGTTTAACCTAGAAGAACGAAATTTGGCGAGCCAAGTGGGCTTGGTGTACTGATCATTACCTGAAAGTATAATCAAGATTGGGTGAAAAAGTGTTTGCTGAGATTTCAGGCAACTCGTAGTTTTTTGGAAGCTTGGCAGGCCCTTTCCATGAAAGTGATTCTCGCCAGTCTCTGCTTAGAGCTACATCCACAGCCTACAAACCATAGAGATAGAACGTGAAACTGCTTTATTGTGTCAAGTTTCAAAGAGCTAGCACAAACCTTGTTTGATTTAGAGTTCCAAATATATGTATCCCTATAGGAGAAAACAGAGTGAAACCTCAAAATGAAAACGGTTACTGCAAAAGAACGGTTTAACCTAGAAGAACGAAACTTGGCGAGCCAACTGGGATTGGTGTACTGATCATTACCTGAAAGTACCATCAAGATTGGGTGAAAAAGTGTTTGCTGAGATTTCAGGCAACTCGTAGTTTTTTGGAAGCTTGGCAGGCCCTTTCCATGAAAGTGATTCTCGACAGTCTCTGCTTAGAGCTACATCAACAGCCTACAAACCATAGAGATAGAACTTGAAACTGCTTTATTTTGTCAAGTTTCAAAGAGCTAGCACAAAGCGTGTTTGATTTAGAGTTCCAAATACATGTATCCCTATAGGAGAAAACAGAGTGAAACATCAAAATGAAAACAGTTACTGCAAACGAACGGTTTAACCTAGAAGAACGAAATTTGGCGAGCCAAGTGGGCTTGGTGTCCTGATGATTTCCTGAAAGTATCATCAAGATTGGGTGAAAAAGTGTTTGCTGAGATTTCAGGCAACTCGTAGTTTTTTGGAAGCTTGGCAGGCCCTTTCCATGAAAGTGATTCTCGCCAGTCTCTGCTTAGAGCTACATCCACAGCCTACAAACCATAGAGATAGAAATGAAACTGCTTTATTGTGTCAAGTTTCTAAGAGCTAGCACAAACCTTGTTTGATTTAGAGTTGCAAATATATGTATCCCTATAGGAGAAAACAGAGTGAAACCTCAAAATGAAAACGGTTACTGCAAAAGAACGGTTTAACCTAGAAGAACGAAATTTGGCGAGCCAACTGGGATTGGTGTACTGATCATTACCTGAAAGTATCATCAAGATTGGGTGAAAAAGTGTTTGCTGAGATTTCAGGCAATTCGTAGTTTTTTGGAAGCTTGGCAGGCTCTTTCCATGAAAGTGATTCTCGCCAGTCTCTGCTTAGGGCTACATCAACAACAAACAAACCATAGAGATAAAACTTGAAACTGCTATATTGTGTCACGTTTCAAAGAGCTAGCACAAACCGTGTTTGATTTAGAGTTCCAAATACATGTATCCCTATAGGAGAAAACAGAGTGAAACCTCAAAATGAAACCGGTTACTGCAAACGAACAATTTAACCTAGAAGAACGAAATTTGGCGAGCCAAGTGGGATTGGTGTACTGATCATTACCTGAATGTATCATCAAGATTGGGTGAAAAAGTGTTTGCTGAGATTTCAGGCAACTCCTAGTTTTTTGGAACCTTGGCAGGACCTTTCCATGAAAGTGATTCTCGCCAGTTTCTGCTTAGGGCTACATCAACAGCAAACAAACCATAGAGATAGAACTTGAAACTGCTTTATTTTGTCAAGTTTCAAAGAGCTAGCACAAACCGTGTTGGATTTAGAGTTCCAAATACATGTGTTTCTTTAGGAGAAAACAGAGTGAAACCTCAAAATGAAAACGGTTACTGCAAACGAACGGTTTAACCTAGAAGAACGAAATTTGGCGAGCCAAGTGGGATTGGTGTACTGATCATTACCTGTAAGTACAATCAAGATTGGGTGAAAAAGTGTTTGCTGAGATTTCAGGCAACTCGTAGTTTTTTGGAAGCTTGGCAGGTCCTTTCCATGAATGTGATTCTCGTTAGTCTCTGCTTAGGGCTACATCATAAGCAAACAAACCATAGAGACAGAACTTGAAACTGCTTTATTGTGTCAAGTTTCAAAGAGCTAGCACAAAGCATGTTTGATTTAGAGTTCCAAATACATGTATGCCTATAGAAGAAAACAGAGTGAAACCTCAAAATGAACCCGGTTACTGCAAACAAACGGTTTAACCTAGAAGAACGAAATTTGGCGAGCCAAGTGGGCTTGGTGTACTGATCATTACCTGAAAGTATCATCAAGATTGGATGAAAAAGTGTTTGCTGAGATTTCAGGCAACTGGTAGTTTTTTGGAAGCTTGGCAGGCCCTTTCCATGAAAGTGATTCTCGCCAGTCTCTGCTTAGAGCTACATCCACAGCCTACAAACCATAGAGATAAAACTTGAAACTGCTTTATTGTGTCAAGTTTCAAAGAGCTAGCACAAACCTTGTTAGATTTAGAGTTCCAAATACATGTATCCCTATAGGAGAAAACAGAGTGAAACATCAAAATGAAAACGGTGACTGCAAACGATCGATTTAACCTAGAAGAACGAAATTTGGCGAGCCAAGTGGGATTGGTGTACTGATCATTACCTGAATGTATCATCATGATTGGGTGAAAAAGTGTTTGCTGAGATTTCAGGCAACTCGTAGTTTTTTTGAACCTTGGCAGGACCTTTCCATGAAAGTGATTCTCGCCAGTCTCTGCTTAGGGCTATATCAACAGCAAACAAACCATAGAGATAGAACTTGAAACTGCTTTATTTTGTCAAGTTTCAAAGGGCTAGCACAAACCGTGTTTGATTTAGAGTTCCAAATACATGTGTCCCTTTAGGAGAAAACAGAGTGAAACCTCAAAATGAAAACGGTTACTGCAAACGAACGGTTTAACCTAGAAGAACGAAATTTGGCGAGCCAAGTGGGATTGGTGTATTGATCATTACCTGAAAGTATCATCAAGATTGGGTGAAAAAGTGTTTGCTGAGATTTCAGGTAACTCGTAGTTTTTTTGGAAGCTTGGCAGGCCCTTTTCATGAAAGTGATTCTCGCCAGTCTCTGCTTAGGTCGACATCAACAGGAAACAAACCTTAGAAATAGAACTTGAAACTGCTGTATTGTGTCAAGTTTCAAAAAGCTAGCAAAAACCGTGTTTGATTTAGAGTTCCAAATACATGTGTCCCTATAGGAGAAAACAGAGTGAAACCTCAAAATGAAAACGGTTACTGCAAAAGAACGGTTTAACCTAGAATAACGAAATTTGGAGCGCCAAGAGGGATTGGTGTCCTGATCATTACCTGAAAGTATCATCAAGATTGGGTGAAAAAGTGTTTGCTGAGATTTCAGGCTACTCGTAGTTTTTAGGAAGCTTGGCAGGCCCTTTCCATGAAAGTGATTCTCGCCAGTCTCTGCTTAGGGCTACATCAACAGCAAACAAACCATAGAGATAGAACTTGAAACTGCTTTATTGTGTCAAGTTTCAAAGAGCTAGCACAAACTGTGTTTGATTTAGAGTTCCAAATACATGTATCCCTATAGGAGAAAACAGAGTGAAACCTCAAAGTGAAACCGGTTACTGCAAACGAACGCTTTAACCTAGAAGAACGAAATTCGGCGAGCCAGGTGAGCTTGGTGTACTGATCATTACCTGAAAGTATCATCAAGATTGGGTGAAAAAGTGTTTGCTGAGATTTCTGGCAACTCGTATTTTTTTGGAAGCTTGGCAGGCCCTTTCCATGAATGTGATTCTCGTTAGTCTCTGCTTAGGGCTACATCATAAGCAAACAAACCATAGAGATAGAACTTGAAACTGCTTTATTGTGTCAAGTTTCAAAGAGCTAGCACAAACCGTGTTTGATTTAGAGTTCCAAATACATGTATCCCTATAGGAGAAAACAGAGTGAAACCTCAAAATGAAACCGGTTACTGCAAACGAACGGTTTAACGTAGAAAAACGAAATTTGGTGAGCCAGGTGAGCTTGGTGTACTGATCATTACCTGAAAGTATCATCAAGATTGGGTGAAAAAGTGTTTGCTGAGATTTCAGGCAACTCGTACTTTTTTGGAAGCTTGGCAGGCCCTTTCCATGAATGTGATTCTCGACAGTCTCTGCTTAGAGCTACATCAACAGCCTACAAACCATAGAGATAGAACTTGAAACTGCTTTATTGTGTCAAGTTTCAAAGAGCTAGCACAAACCGTGTTTGATTTAGAGTTCCAAATACATGTATCCCTATAGGAGAAAACAGAGTGAAACATCAAAATGAAAACGGTTACTGCAAACGAACGGTTTAACCTAGAAGAACGAAATTTAGCGAGCCAAGTGGGCTTGGTGTACTGATCATTACCTGAAAGTAATAATCAAGATTGGGTGAAAAAGTGTTTGCTGAGATTTCAGGCAACTCGTAGTTTTTTGGAAGCTTGGCAGGCCCTTTCCATGAAAGTGATTTTCGCCAGTCTCTGCTTAGAGCTACATCCACAGCCTACAAACCATAGAGATAGAACGTGAAACTGCTTTATTGTGTCAAGTTTCAAAGAGCTAGCACAAACCTTGTTTGTTTTAGAGTTCCAAATATATGTATCCCTATAGGAGAAAACAGAGTGAAACCTCAAAATGAAAACGGTTACTGCAATAGAACGGTTTAACCTAGAAGAACGAAACTTGGCGAGCCAACTGGGATTGGTGTACTGATCATTACCTGAAAGTACCATCAAGATTGGGTGAAAAAGTGTTTGCTGAGATTTCATGCAACTCCTAGTTTTTTGGAAGCTTGGCAGGCCCTTTCCATGAAAGTGATTCTCGACAGTCTCTGCTTAGAGCTACATCCACATCCTACAAACCATAGAGATAGAACGTGAAACTGCTTTATTGTGTCAAGTTTCTAAGAGCTAGCACAAACCTTGTTTGATTTAGAGTTCCAAATATATGTATCCCTATAGGAGAAAACAGAGTGAAACCTCAAAATGAAAACGGTTACTGCAAACGAACGATTTAACCTAGAAGAACGAAATTTGGCGAGCCAAGTGGGATTGGTGTACTGATCATTACCTGAATGTATCATCAAGATTGGGTGAAAAAGTGTTTGCTGAGATTTCAGGCAACTCCTAGTTTTTTGGAACCTTGGCAGGACCTTTCCATGAAAGTGATTCTCGCCAGTCTCTGCTTAGGGCTACATCAACAGCAAACAAACCATAGAGATAGAACTTGAAACTGCTTTATTTTGTCACGTTTCAAAGAGCCTAGCACAAACCGTGTTTGATTTAGAGTTCCAAATACATGTGTCCCTTTAGGAGAAAACAGAGTGAAACCTCAAAATGAAAACGGTTACTGCAAACGAACGGTTTAACCTAGAAGAACGAAATTTGGCGAGCCAAGTGGGATTGGTGTACTGATCATTACCTGAAAGTATCATCTAGATTGGGTGAAAAAGTGTTTGCTGAGATTTCACGTAACTCGTAGTTTTTGGAAGCTTGGCAGGCCCTTTTCATGAAAGTGATTCTCGCCAGTCTCTGCTTAGGTCGACATCAACAGCAAACAAACCTTAGAAATAGAACTTGAAACTGCTGTACTGTGTCAAGTTTCAAAGAGCTAGCACAAACCGTGTTTGATTTAGAGTTCCAAATATATGTATCCCTATAGGAGAAAACAGAGTGAAACCTCAAAATGAAAACAGTTACTTCAAAAGAACGGTTTAATCTAGAAGAACAAAATTTGGCGAGCCAAGTGGGATTGGTGTACTGATCATTACCTGAAAGTACCATCAAGGTTGGGTGAAAAAGTGTTTGCTGAGATTTCAGGCAACTCGTAGTTTTTTGGAAGCTTGGCAGGCCCTTTCCATGAAAGTGATTCTCGCCAGTCTCTGCTTAGGGCTACATCAACAACAAACAAACCATAGAGATAAATCTTGAAACTGCTGTATTGTGTCAAGTTTCAAAGAGCTAGCACAAACCGTGTTTGATTTAGAGTTCCAAATACATGTATCCCTATAGGAAAAAACAGAGTGAAACATCAAAATGAAAACGGTGACTGCAAACGAACGATTTAACCTAGAAGAACGAAATTTGGCGAGCCAAGTGGGATTGGTGTACTGATCATTACCTGAATGTATCATCAAGATTGGGTGAAAAAGTCTTTGCTGAGATTTCAGGCAACTCGTAGTTTTTTTGAACCTTGGCAGGACCTTTCCATGAAAGTGATTCTCGCCAGTCTCTGCTTAGGGCTACATCAACAGCAAACAAACCATAGAGATAGAACTTGAAACTGCTTTATTTTGTCAAGTTTCAAAGAGCTAGCACAAACCGTGTTTGATTTAGAGTTCCAAATACATGTGTCACTTTAGGAGAAAACAGAGTGAAACCTCAAAATGAAAACGGTTACTGCAAACGAACGGTTTAACCTAGAAGAACGAAATTTGGCGACCCAAGTGGGATTGGTGTACTGATCATTACCTGAAAGTATCATCAAGATTGGGTTTAAAAGTGTTTGCTGAGATTTCAGGCAACTCGTATTTTTTTGGAAGCTTGGCAGGCCCTTTCCATGAAAGTGATTCTCGCCAGTCTCTGCTTAGGGCTACAGAAACAGCAAACAAACCATAGAGATAGAACTTGAAACTGCTTTATTGTGTCAAGTTTCAAAGAGCTAGCACAAACCGTGTTTAATTTAGAGTTCCAAATACATGTATCCCTATAGGAGAAAACAGAGTGAAACCTCAAAATGAAAACGGTTACTGCATCCGAACGGTTTAACCTAGAAGAACGAATTTGGCGAGACAAGTGGGATTGGTGAACTGATCATTACCTGAAAGTATCATCAAGATTGGGTGAAAAAGTATTTGCTGAGATTTCAGGCAACTCCTAGTTTTTTGGAAGCTTGGCAAGCCCTTTCCATGAAAGTGATTCTCGCCAGTCTCTGCTTAGGGCTACATCAACAGCAAACAAACCATAGAAATAGAACTTGAAACTGCTTTATTGTGTCAAGTTTCAAAGAGCTAGCAAAAACCATGTTTGATTTAGAGTTCCAAATACATGTATCTCTATAAAAGAAAACGGAGTGAAACCTCAAAATGAAAACGTTTACTGCAAACGAACGGTTTAACCTAGAAAAACGAAATTAGGCAAGCCAAGTGGGATTGGTGTACTGATCATTACCTGAAAGTATCATCAAGATTGGGTGAAAAAGTGTTTGTGAGATTTCAGGCAACTGTTAGTTATTTGGAAGCTTGGCAGGCCCTTTCCATGAAAGTGATTCTCGCCAGTCTCTGCTTAGGGCTACATCAACAGCAAACAAACCATAGAGATAGATCTTGAAACTGATTTATTGTGTCAAGTTTCAAAGAGCTAGCACAAACCATGTTTGATTTAGAGTTCCAAATACATGTATCCCTATAGGAGAAAACAGAGTGAAACCTCAAAATGAAAACAGTTACTGCATCCGAACGGTTTAACTTAGAAGAACGAAATCTGGCGAGCCAAGTGGGATTGGTGTATTGATCATTACCTGAAAGTATCATCAAGATTGGTTGAAAAAGTGTTTGCTGAGATTTCAGGCAACTCGTACTTCTTTGGAACTTGGCAGGCCCTTTCCATGAAAGTGATTCTCGCCAGTCTCTGCTTAGGGCTACATTAACAGCAAACAAACCATAGAGATAGAACATGAAACTGCTTTATTGTGTCAAGTTTCAAAGAGCTAGCAAAAACCATGTTTGATTTAGAGTTCCAAATACATGTATCTCTATAAAAAAAATAACGGAGTGAAACCTCAAAATGAAAACGTTTACTGCAAACGAACGGTTTAACCTAGAAGAACGAAATTAGGCGAGCCAAGTGGGATTGGTGTACTGATCATTACCTGAAAGTATCATCAAGATTGGGTGAAAAAGTGTTTGTGAGATTTCAGGCAACTGGTAGTTATTTGGAAGCTTGATGGGCCCTTTCCATGAAAGTGATTCTCGCCAGTCTCCTCTTAGGGCTACATCAACAGCAAACAAACCATAGAGATAGAACTTGAAACTGATTTATTGTGTCAAGTTTCAAAGAGCTAGCACAAACCATGTTTGATTTATAGTTCCAAATACATGTATCCCTATAGGAGAAAACAGAGTGAAACCTCAAAATTAAAACGGTTAATACAAACGAACGGTTTAACGTAGAAGAACGAAATTTTGCGAGCCAAGTGGGATTGGTGTACTGATCATTACCTGAAAGTATCATCAAGATTGGGTGAAAAAGTGTTTGCTGAGTTTTCAGGCAACTAGTTCTTTTTTGGAAGCTTGGCAGGCCCTTTCCATGAAAGTGATTCTCGCCAGTCTCTGCGTAGGGCTACATCAACAGCATCCAAACCATAGAGATAGAACTTGAAACTACTTTATTGTGTCAAGTTTCAAAGAGCTAGCACAAACCGTGTTTGATTTAGAGTTCCAAATACATGTATCCCTATAGGAGAAAACAGAGTGAAACCTCAAAATGAAAACGGTTACTGCAAACGAACGGTTTAACCTAGAAGAACGAAATTTGGCGAGCCAAGTGGGATTGTTTTACTGATCATTACCTGAAAGTATCATCAAGATTGGGTGAAAAAGTGTTTGTTGAGATTTCAGGCAACTCGTAGTTTTTTGGAAGCTTGGCAAGCCCTTTGTATGAAAGTCATTCTCGCCAGTCTCTGCTTAGGGCTACATCAACAGGAAACAAACCATAGAGATAGAACTTGAAACTGCTTTATTATGTCAAGTTTCAGAGAGCTAGCACAAACCGTGTTTAATTTAGAGTTCAAAATATATGTATCCTTGTAGGAGAAAACAGAGTGAAACCTCAAAATGAAAATGGTTACTGCAAACGAACGGTTTAACCTAGAAGAACAAAATTTGGCAAGCCAAGTGGATTAATATACTGATCATTACCTGAAAGTATCATCAAGATTGGTTGAAAAATTGTTTGCTCAGATTTCAGGCAACTCATAGTTTTTTGGAAGCTTGGCATGCCCTTTCCATGAAAGTGATTCTCGCCAGTCTCTGCTTAGGGCGACATCAACAGCAAACAAACCATAGAGATAGAACTTGAGACTGCTTTATTGTGTAAAGTTTCAAAGAGCTAGCACAAACCGTGTTTGATTTAGAGTTCCAAATACATGTATCTCTCTAAAAGAAAACGGAGTGAAACCTCAAAATGAAAACGGTTACTGCAAACGAACGGTTTAACCTAGAAGAACGAAATTAGGCGAGCCATGTTGGATTGGTGTACTGATCATTACCTGAAAGTATCATCAAGATTGGGTGAAAAAGTGTTTGCCGAGATTTCAGGCAACTCTTAGTTTTTGGGAAGCTTGGCAGGCCCTTTCCATAAAAGTGATTTACGCCAGTCTCTGCTTAGGGCTCCATCAACAGCAAACAAACCATAGAGATAGAACTTGAATCTGCTTTATTGTGTCAAGTTTCAAAAAGCTAGCACAAACCGTGTTTGATTTAGACTTCCAAATACATGTATCCCTATAAGAGAAAACAGAGAGAAACCTCAAAATGAAAACGGTTACTGCAAACGAACGGTTTAACCTAGAAGACGAAATTAGGCGATCTAAGTGGGATTGGTGTACTGATCATTACCTGAAAGTATCATCAAGATTTTGTGAAAAAGTGTTTGCTAAGATTTTAGGCAACTCGTAGTCTTTTGGAAGCATGGCAAGCCCTTTCCATGAAAGTGATTCTTGCCAGTCTCTGCTTAGGGCTACATCAACAGCAAACAAACCATAGAGATAGAACTTGAAGTTAGAACTTGAAACTGCTTTATTGTGTCAAGTTTCAAAGAGCTAGCACAAACCGTGTTTGATTTAGAGTTCCAAATACATGTATCCCTATAGGAGAAAACAGAGTGAAACCTCAAAATGAAAATGGTTACTGCAAACGAACGGTTTAACCTAGAAGAACGAAATTTTGCGAACCAAGTAGGAATGATGTCCTCATCATTACCTGAAAGTATCATCACGATTGGGTGAAAAAGTGTTTGCTGAGATTTCAGGCAACTCGTAGTTTTTTGGAAGCTTGGCAAGCCCTTTCCATAAAAGTGATTTACGCCAATCTCTGCTTAGGGCTCCATCAACAGCAAACAAACCATAGAGATAGAACTTGAAACTGCTTTATTGTGTCAAGTTTCAAAGAGCTAGCACAAACCATGTTTGATTCAGAGTTTCAAATACATGTATCCCTATAGAAGAAAACAGAGTGAAACCTCAAAATCAAAACGGTACTGCAAACGAACAGTTTAACCTAGAAGAACGAAATTTGGCGAGCCAAGTGGGATTGGTGTACTGATCATTACCTGAAAGTATCATGACGATTGGGTGAAAAAGTGTTTGTGAGATTTCAGGCAACTGTTAGTTATTTGGAAGCTTGGCAGGCCCTTTCCATGAAAGTGATTCTCGCCAGTCTCCTTTTAGGGCTACATCAACAGCAAACAAACCATAGAGATAGATCTTGAAACTGATTTATTGTGTCAAGTTTCAAAGAGCTAGCACAAACCATGTTTGATTTAGAGATCCAAATACATGTATCCCTATAGGAGAAAACAGATTGAAACCTCAAAATGAAAACAGTTACTGCATCCGAACGGTTTAACTTAGAAGCACGAAATTTGGCGAGCCAAGTGGGATTGGTGTATTGATCATTACCTGAAAGTATCATCAAGATTGGTTGAAAAAGTGTTTGCTGAGATTTCAGGCAACTCATACTTCTTTGGAACTTGGCAGGCCCTTTCCATGAAAGTGATTTTCACCAGTCTGTGCTTAGGGCTACATCAACAGCAAACAAACCATAGAGATAGAACTTGAAACTGCTTTATTGTGTCAAGTTTCAAAGAGCTAGCAAAAACCATGTTTGATTTAGAGTTCCAAATACATGTATCTCTATAAAAAAAATAACGGAGTGAAACCTCAAAATGAAAACGGTTACTGCAAACGAAAGGTTTAACCTAGAAGAAGGAAATTAGGCGAGCCAAGTGGGATTGGTGTACTGATCATTACCTGAAAGTATCATCAAGATTGGGTGAAAAAGTGTTTGCTGAGTTTTCAGGCAACTAGTTCTTTTTTGGAAGCTTGGCAGGCCCTTTCCATGAAAGTGATTCTCGCCAGTCTCTGCGTAGGGCTACATCAACAGCATCCAAACCATAGAGATAGAACTTGAAACTGCTTTATTGTGTCAAGTTTCAAAGAGCTAGCACAAACCGTGTTTGATTTAGAGTTCCAAATACATGTATCCCTATAGGAGAAAACAAAGTGAAACCTCAAAATAAAAACGGTTACTGCAAACGAATAGTTTAATCTAGAAGAACGAAATTAGGTTAGCCAAGTGGGATTGGTGTACTGATCATTACCTGAAAGTATCATCAAGATTGGGTGAAAAAGTGTTTGCCGAGATATCAGGAAACTCGTAGTTTTTTGGAAGCTTGGCAGGCCCTTTCCATAAAAGTGATTTACGCCAGTCTCTGCTTAGGGCTCAATCAACAGCAAACAAACCATAGAGATAGAACGTGAAACTGCTTTATTGTGTCAAGTTTCAAAGAGCTAGCACAAACCGTGTTTGATTTAGAGTTCCAAATACATGTATCCCTATAGGAGAAAACAGAGTGAAACCTCAAAATGAAAACGGTTACTGCAAACGAACGGTTTAACCTAGAAGAACGAAATTTGGCGAGCCAAGTGGGATTGTTTTACTGATCATTACCTGAAAGTATCATCAAGATTGGGTGAAAAAGTGTTTGTTGAGATTTCAGGCAACTCGTAGTTTTTTGGAAGCTTGGCAAGCCCTTTGTATGAAAGTCATTCTCGCCAGTCTCTGCTTAGGGCTACATCAACAGGAAACAAACCATAGAGATAGAACTTGAAACTGCTTTATTATGTCAAGTTTCAAAGAGCTAGCACAAACCGTGTTTAATTTAGAGTTCAAAATATATGTATCCTTGTAGGAGAAAACAGAGTGAAACCTGAAAATGAAAATGGTTACTGCAAACGAATGGTTTTACCTAGAAGAACGAAATTTGGCGAGCCAAGTGGATTAATATACTGATCATTACCTGAAAGTATCATCAAGATTGGGTGAAAAAGTGTTTGCTGAGATTTCAGGCAACTCATAGTTTTTTGGAAGCTTGGCATGCCCTTTCCATGAAAGTGATTCTCGCCAGTCTCTGCTTAGGGCTACATCAACAGCAAACAAACCATAGAGATAGAACTTGAGACTGCTTTATTGTGTCAAGTTTCAAAGAGCTAGCACAAACCGTGTTTGATTTAGAGTTCCAAATGCATGTATCTCTATAAAAGAAAACGGAGTGAAACCTCAAAATGAAAACGGTTACTGCAAATGAACGGTTCAACCTAGAAGAACGAAACTAGGCGAGCCATGTTGGATTTGTGTACTGATCATTACCTGAAAGTATCATCAAGATTGTGTGAAAAAGTGTTTGTTGAGATTTCAGGCAACTCGTAGTTTTTTGGAAGCTTGGCAAACCCTTTGTATGAAAGTCATTCTCGCTAGTCTCTGCTTAGGGGCTACATCAAAAGGAAACAAACCATAGAGATAGAACTTGAAACTGCTTTATTGTGTCAAGTTTCAAAGAGCTAGCACAAACCTTGTTTGATTTAGAGTTCCAAATATATGTATCCCTATAGGAGAAAACAGAGTGAAACCTCAAAATGAAAATGGTTACTGCAAACGAACGGTTTAACCTAGAAGAACGAAATTTGGCGAGCCAAGTAGATTAATATACTGATCATTACCTGAAAGAATCATCAAGATTGGGTGAAAAAGTGTTTGCTGAGATTTCAGGCAACTCATAGTTTTTTGGAAGCTTGGCATGCCCTTTCCATGAAAGTGATTCTCGCCAGTCTCTGCTTAGGGCTACATCAACAGCAAACAAACCATAGAGATAGAACTTGAAACTGCTTTATTGTTTCAAGTTTCAAAGAGCTAGCACAAACCGTGTTTGATTTACAGTTCCAAATACATGTATCTCTATAAAAGAAAACGGAGTGAAACCTCAAAAATGTAAACGGTTACTGCAAACGAACGGTTTAACCTAGAAGAACGAAATTAGGCGATCCAAGTGGGATTGGTGTACTGATCATTACCTGAAAGTATCTTCAAGATTTTGTGAAAGAGTGTTTGCTAAGATTTTAGGCAACTCGTAGTCTTTTGGAAGCGTGGCAAGCCCTTTCCCTGAAAATGATTTCTTGCCACTCTCTGCTTAGGGCTACATCAACAGCAAACAAACCATAGAGATAGAACTTGAAGATAGAACTTGAAACTGCTTTATTGTGTCAAGTTTCAAAGAGCTAGCACAAACCGTGTTTGATTTAGAGTTCCAAATACATGTATCTCTATAAAAGAAAACGGAGTGAAACCTCAAAATGAAAACGGTTACTGCAAACGAACGGTTCAACCTAGAAGAACGAAATTAGGCGAGCCATGTTGGATTTGTGTACTGATCATTACCTGAAAGTATCATCAAGATTGGGTGAAAAAGTGTTTGTTGAGATTTCAGGCAACTCGTAGTTTTTTGGAAGCTTGGCAAGCCCTTTGTATGAAAGTCATTCTCGCCAGTCTCTGCTTAGGGCTACATCAAAAGGAAACAAACCATAGAGATAGAACTTGAAACTGCTTTATTGTGTCAAGTTTCAAAGAGCTATCACAAACCGTGTTTAATTTAGAGTTCAAAATATATGTATCCTTGTAGGAGAAAACAGAGTGAAACCTCAAAATGAAAATGGTTACTGCAAACGAACGGTTTAACCTAGAAGAACGAAATTTGGCGAGCCAAGTAGATTAATATACTGATCATTACCTGAAAGTATCATCAAGATTGGGTGAAAAAGTGTTTGCTGAGATTTCAGGCAACTCATAATTTTTTGGCTGCTTGGCAGGCCCTTTCCATGAAAGTGATTCTCGCCAGTCTCTGCTTAGGGCTACATCAACAGCAAACAAACCATAGAGATAGAACTTGAAACTGCTTTATTGTGTCAAGTTTCAAAGAGCTAGCACAAACCGTGTTTGATTTACAGTTCCAAATACATGTATCTCTATAAAAGAAAACGGAGTGAAACCTCAAAATGAAAACGGTTACTGCAAACGAGCGGTTTAACCTAGAAGAACGAAATTAGGCGATCCAAGTGGGATTGGTGTACTGATCATTACCTGAAAGTATCATCAAGATTTTGTGAAAAAGTGTTTGCTAAGATTTTAGGCAACTCGTAGTCTTTTGGAAGCGTGGCAAGCCCTTTCCATGAAAATGATTCTTGCCAGTCTCTGCTTAGGGCTACATCAACAGCAAACAAACCATAGAGATAGAACTTGAAGATAGAACTTGAAACTGCTTTATTGTGTCAAGTTTCAAAGAGCTAGCACAAACCGTGTTTGATTTAGAGTTCCAAATACATGTATCCCTATAGGAGAAAACAGAGTGAAACCTCAAAATGAAAACGGTTACTGCAAACGAACGGTTTAACCTGGAAGAACGAAATTAGGCGTGCCAATTGGGATTGGTGTACTGATCATTACCTTAAAGTATCATCAAGATTGGGTGAAAAAGTGTTTGCTGAGATTTCAGGCAACTCATAGTTTTTTGGAAGCTTGGCAGGCCCTTTCCATAAAAGTGATTCTCGCCAGTTCTGCTTAGGGGTACAAAAACAGCAAACAAACCATAGAGATAGAACTTGAAACTGCTTTATTGTGTCAAATTTCAAAGAGCTAGCACAAACCGTGTTTGATTTAGAGTTCCAAATACATGTATCCCTATTGGAGAAATCAGAGTGAAACCTCAAAATGAAACCGGTTACTGCAAACGAACGGTTTAACCTAGAAGAACGAAATTTGGCGAGCCAAGTGGGATTGGTGTACTGATGATTACCTGAAAGTACCATCAAGATTGGGTGAAAAAGTGTTTGCTGAGATTTCAGGCAACTCGTAGTTTTTTGGAAGCTTGGCAGGCCCTTTCCATGAAAGTGATTCTCGCCAGTCTCTGCTTAGGTCTACATCAACAACAAACAAACCATAGAGATAAAACTTGA
Organism: Ictidomys tridecemlineatus; assembly: GCF_052094955.1. Classification (NCBI taxonomy): domain Eukaryota; kingdom Metazoa; phylum Chordata; class Mammalia; order Rodentia; family Sciuridae; genus Ictidomys; species Ictidomys tridecemlineatus. The sequence continues at coordinate 8,201 of NW_027521177.1, read as the reverse complement.
AACTACTGTATTGTGTCAAGTTTCAAATAGCTAGCACAAACCGTGTTTGATTTAGAGTTCCAAATACATGTATCCCTATAGGAGAAAACAGAGTGAAACATCAAAATGAAAACGGTGACTGCAAACGAACGATTTAACCTAGAAGAACGAAATTTGGCGAGCCAAGTGGGATTGGTGTACTGATCATTACCTGAGTGTATCATCAAGATTGAGTGGAAAAGTGTTTGCTGAGATTTCAGGCAACTCCTTGTTTTTTGGAACCTTGGCAGGACCTTTCCATGAAAGTGATTCTCGCCAGTCTCTGCTTAGGGCTACATCAACAGCAAACAAACCATAGATATAGAACTTGAAACTGCTATATTTTGTCAAGTTTCAAAGAGCTAGCACAAACCGTGTTTGATTTAGAGTTGCAAATACATGTGTCCCTTTAGGAGAAAACAGAGTGAAACCTCAAAATGAAAACGGTTACTGCAAACGAACGGTTTAACCTAGAAGAACGAAATTTGGCGAGCCAAGTGGGATTGGTGTACTGATCATTACCTGAAAGTATCATCAAGATTGGGTGAAAAAGTGTTTGCTGAGATTTCAGGTAACTCGTAGTTTTTTGGAAGCTTGGCAGGCTCTTTTCATGAAAGTGATTCTCGCCAGTCTCTGCTTAGGTTTACATCAATAGCAAACAAACCTTAGAAATAGAACTTGAAACTGCTGTATTGTGTCAAGTTTCAAAGAGCTAGCACAAACCGTGTTTGATTTAGAGTCCCAAATACATGTGTCCCTATAGGAGAAAACAGAGTGAAACCTCAAAATGAAAACGGATACTGCAAAAGAACGGTTTAACCTAGAATAACGAAATTTGGCGAGCCAAGTGGGATTGGTGTACTGATCATTACCTGAAAGTATCATCAAGATTGGGTGAAGAAGTGTTTGCTGAGATTTCAGGCAACTCGTAGTTTTTAGGAAGCTTGGCAGGCCCTTTCCATGAAAGTGATTCTCGCCAGTCTTTGCTTAGAGCTACATCCACAGCCTACAAACCATAGAGATAGAACGTGAAACTGCTTTATTGTGTCAAGTTTCAAAGAGCTAGCACAAACCTTGTTTGATTTAGAGTTCCAAATATATGTATCCCTATAGGAGAAAACAGAGTGAAACCTCAAAATGAAAACGGTTACTTCAAAAGAACGGTTTAACCTCAAAGAACGAAATTTGGCGAGCCAAGTGGGATTGGTGTACTGATCATTACCTGAAAGTACCATCAAGATTGGGTGAAAAAGTGTTTGCTGAGATTTCAGGCAACTCGTAGTTTTTTGGAAGCTTGGCAGGCCCTTTCCATGAAAGTGATTCTCGCCAGTCTCTGCTTAGGGCTACATCAACAACAAACAAACCAGAGAGATAAAACTTGAAACTGCTGTATTGTGTCAAGTTTCAAAGAGCTAGCACAAACCGTGCTTGATTTAGAGTTCCAAATACATGTATCCCTATAGGAGAAAACAGAGTGAAACATCAAAATGAAAACGGTGACTGCAAACGAACGATTTAACCTAGAAGAATGATATTTGGCGAGCCAAGTGGGATTGGTGTACTGATCATTACCTGAATGTATCATCAAGATTGGGTGGAAAAGTGTTTGCTGAGATTTCAGGCAACTCGTAGTTTTTTGGAAGCTTGGCAGGCCCTTTCCATGAAAGTGATTCTCGCCAGTCTCTGCTTAGGGCTACATCACCAGCAAACAAACCATAGAGAGAGAACTTGAAACTGCTTTATTGTGTCAAGTTTCAAAGAGCTAGCACAAACGGTGTTTGATTTAGAGTTCCAAATACATGTATCCCTATAGGAGAAAACAGAGTGAAACCTCAAAATGAAACCGGTTACTGCAAACGAACGGTTTAACCTAGAAGAATGAAATTCGGTGAGCCAGGTGAGCTTGGTGTACTGATCATTACCTAAAAGTATCATCAAGATTGGGTGAAAAAGTGTTTGCTGAGATTTCAGGAAACTCGTAGTTTTTTGGAAGCTTGGCAGGCCCTTTCCATGAAAGTGATTCTCGCCAGTCTCTGCTTAGGGCTACATCAACAGCAAACAAACCATAGAGATAGAACTTGAAACTGCCGTATTGTGTCAAGTTTCGAAGAGCTAGCACAAACCGTGTTTGATTTAGAGTTCCAAATACATGTATCCCTGTAGGAGAAAACAGAGTGAAACCTCAAAATTAAAACGGTTACTGGAAACGAATGGTTTAACCTAGAAGAACGAAATTTGGCGAGCCAAGTGGGATTGGTGTACTGATCATTACCTGAAAGTACCATCAAGATTGGGTGAAAAAGTGTTTGCTGAGATTTCAGGCAACTCGTAGTTTTTTGGAAGCTTGGCAGGCCCTTTCCATGAAAGTGATTCTGGCCAGTCTCTGCTTAGGGCTACATCAACAGCAAACAAATTATAGAGATAGAACTTGAAACTGCTTTATTGTGTCAGGTTTAAAAGAGCTAGCACAAACCGTGTTTGATTTAGAATTCCAAATACATGTATCTCTATAGGAGAATTCAGAGTGAAACCTCAAAATATAACCGGTTACTGCAAACGAACGGTTGAACCTAGAAGAACGAAATTTGGCGAGCCAAGTGGGATTGGTGTACTGATCATTACCTGAAAGTATCATCAAGTTTGGGTGAAAAAGTGTTTGCTGAGATTTCAGGCAACTCGTAGTTTTTTGGAAGCTTGGCAGGCCCTTTCCATGAAAGTGATTCTCGCCAGTCTCTGCTTAGGGCTACATCAACAGCAAACAAACCATAGAGATAGAACTTGAAACTGCTTTATTGTGTCAAGTTTCAAAGAGCTAGCACAAACCGTGTTTGATTTAGAGTTCCAAATACATGTATCCCTATAGGAGAAAACAGAGTGAAACCTCAAAATGAAACCGGTTACTGCAAACGAACGGTTTAACCTAGAAGAACGAAATTTGGCGAGCCAGGTGAGCTTGGTGTAATGATCATTACCTGAAAGTATCATCAAGATTGGGTGAAAAAGTGTTTGCTGAGATTTCAGGCAACTCGAAGTTTTTTGGAAGCTTGGCAGGCCCTTTCCATGAATGTGATTCTCGACAGTCTCTGCTTAGAGCTACATCAAAAGCCTACAAACCATAGAGATAGAACTTGAAACTGCTTTATTGTGTCAAGTTTCAAAGAGCTAGCACAAAGCGTGTTTGATTTAGAGTTCCAAATACATGTATCCCTATAGGAGAAATCAGAGTGCAACCTCAAAATGAAACCGGTTACTGCAAACGAAGGGTTTAACTTAGAAGAACGAAAGTTGGCGAGCCAAGTGGGCTTGATGTACTGATCATTACCTGAAAGTATCATCAAGATTGGGTGAAAAAGTGTTTGCTGAGATTTCAGGCAACTCGTAGATTTTGGAAGCTTGGCAGGCCCTTTCCATGAAAGTGATTCTCGCCAGTCTTTGCTTAGAGCTACATCCACAGCCTACAAACCATAGAGATAGAACGTGAAACTGCTTTATTGTGTCAAGTTTCAAAGAGCTAGCACAAACCTTGTTTGATTTAGAGTTCCAAATATATGTATCCCTATAGGAGAAAACAGAGTGAAACCTCAAAATGAAAACGGTTACTTCAAAAGAACGGTTTAACCTCAAAGAACGAAATTTGGAGAGCCAAGTGGGATTGGTGTACTGATCATTACCTGAAAGTACCATCAAGATTGGGTGAAAAAGTGTTTGCTGAGATTTCAGGCAACTCGTAGTTTTTTGGAAGCTTGGCAGGCCCTTTCCATGAAAGTGATTCTCGCCAGTCTCTGCTTAGGGCTACATCAACAACAAACAAACCAGAGAGATAAAACTTGAAACTGCTGTATTGTGTCAAGTTTCAAAGAGCTAGCACAAACCGTGCTTGATTTAGAGTTCCAAATACATGTATCCCTATAGGAGAAAACAGAGTGAAACATCAAAATGAAAACGGTGACTGCAAACGAACGATTTAACCTAGAAGAACGATATTTGGGGAGCCAAGTGGGATTGGTGTACTGATCATTACCTTAATGTATCATCAAGATTGGGTGGAAAAGTGTTTGCTGAGATTTCAGGCAACTCGTAGTTTTTTGGAAGCTTGGCAGGCCCTTTCCATGAAAGTGATTCTTGCCAGTCTCTGCTTAGGGCTACATCACCAGCAAACAAACCATAGAGATAGAACTTGAAACTGCTTTATTGTGTCAAGTTTCAAAGAGCTAGCACAAACGGTGTTTGATTTAGAGTTCCAAATACATGTATCCCTATAGGAGAAAACAGAGTGAAACCTCAAAATGAAACCGGCTACTGCAAACGAACGGTTTAACCTAGAAGAATGAAATTCGGCAAGCCAGGTGAGCTTGGTGTACTGATCATTACCTGAAAGTATCATCAAGATTGGGTGAAAAAGTGTTTGCTGAGATTTCCGGCAACTCGTAGTTTTTTGGAAGCTTGGCAGGCCCTTTCCATGAAAGTGATTCTCGCCAGTCTCTGCTTAGGGCTACATCAACAGCAAACAAACCATAGAGATAGAACTTGAAACTGCCGTATTGTGTCAAGTTTCGAAGAGCTAGCACAAACCGTGTTTGATTTAGAGTTCCAAATACATGTATCCCTGTAGGAGAAAACAGAGTGAAACCTCAAAATTAAAACGGTTACTGCAAACGAATGGTTTAACCTAGAAGAACGAAATTTGGCGAGCCAAGTGGGATTGGTGTACTGATCATTACCTGAAAGTATCATCAAGATTGGGTGAAAAAGTGTTTGCTGAGATTTCAGGCAACTCGTAGTTTTTGGAAGCTTGGCAGGCCCTTTCCATGAAAGTGATTCTCGCCAGTCTCTGCTTAGGGCTACATCAACAGCAAACAAATTATAGAGATAGAACTTGAAACTGCTTTATTGTGTCAGGTTTACAAGAGCTAGCACAAACCGTGTTTGATTTAGAATTCCAAACATGTATCTCTATAGGAGAATTCAGAGTGAAACCTCAAAATATAACCGGTTACTGCAAACGAACGGTTGAACCTAGAAGAACGAAATTTGGCGAGCCAAGTGGGATTGGTGTACTGATCATTACCTGAAAGTATCATCAAGTTTGGGTGAAAAAGTGTTTGCTGAGATTTCAGGCAACTCGTAGTTTTTTTGGAAGCTTGGCAGGCCCTTTCCATGAAAGTGATTCTCACCAGTCTCTGCTTAGGGCTACATCAACAGCAAACAAACCATAGAGATAGAACTTGAAACTGCTTTATTGTGTCAAGTTTCAAAGAGCTAGCACAAACCGTGTTTGATTTAGAGTTCCAAATACATGTATCCCTATAGGAGAAAAAAGAGTGAAACCTCAAAATGAAACCGATTACTGCAAACGAACGGTTTAACCTAGAAGAACGAAATTTGGCGAGCCAGGTTAGCTTGGTGTACTGATCATTACCTGAAAGTATCATCAAGATTGGGTGAAAAAGTGTTTGCTGAGATTTCAGGCAACTCGAAGTTTTTTGGAAGCTTGGCAGGCCCTTTCCATGAATGTGATTCTCGACAGTCTCTGCTTAGAGCTACATCAAAAGCCTACAAACCATAGAGATAGAACTTGATACTGCTTTATTGTGTCAAGTTTCAAAGAGCTAGCACAAAGCGTGTTTGATTTAGAGTTCCAAATACATGTATCCCTATAGGAGAAATCAGAGTGCAACCTCAAAATGAAACCGGTTACTGCAAACGAAGGGTTTAACCTAGAAGAACGAAAGTTGGCGAGCCAAGTGGGCTTGGTGTACTGATCATTACCTGAAAGTATCATCAAGATTGGGTGAAAAAGTGTTTGCTGAGATTTCAGGCAACTCGTAGTTTTTTGGAATCTTGGCAGGCCCTTTCCATGAAAGTGATTCTCGCCAGTCTTTGCTTAGAGCTACATCCACAGCCTACAAACCATAGAGATAGAACGTGAAACTGCTTTATTGTGTCAAGTTTCAAAGAGCTAGCACAAACCTTGTTTGATTTAGAGTTCCAAATATATGTATCCCTATAGGAGAAAACAGAGTGAAACCTCAAAATGAAAACGGTTACTTCAAAAGAACGGTTTAACCTCAAAGAACGAAATTTGGCGAGCCAAGTGGGATTGGTGTACTGATCATTACCTGAAAGTACCATCAAGATTGGGTGAAAAAGTGTTTGCTGAGATTTCAGGCAACTCGTAGTTTTTTGGAAGCTTGGCAGGCCCTTTCCATGAAAGTGATTCTGGCCAGTCTCTGCTTAGGGCTACATCAACAGCAAACAAATTATAGAGATAGAACTTGAAACTGCTTTATTGTGTCAGGTTTAAAAGAGCTAGCACAAACCGTGTTTGATTTAGAATTCCAAATACATGTATCTCTATAGGAGAATTCAGAGTGAAACCTCAAAATATAACCCGTTACTGCAAACGAACGGTTGAACCTAGAAGAACGAAATTTGGCGAGCCAAGTGTATTGGTGTACTGATCATTACCTGAAAGTATCATCAAGTTTGGGTGAAAAAGTGTTTGCTGAGATTTCAGGCAACTCGTAGTTTTTTGGAAGCTTGGCAGGCCCTTTCATTGAAAGTGATTCTCACCAGTCTCTGCTTAGGGCTACATCAACAGCAAACAAACCATAGAGATAGAACTTGAAACTGCTTTATTGTGTCAAGTTTCAAAGAGCTAGCACAAACCGTGTTTGATTTAGAGTTCCAAATACATGTATCCCTATAGGAGAAAACAGAGTGAAACCTCAAAATGAAACCGGTTACTCCAAACGAACGGTTTAACCTAGAAGAACGAAATTTGGCGAGCCAGGTGAGCTTGGTGTACTGATCATTACCTGAAAGTATCATCAAGATTGGGTGAAAAAGTGTTTGCTGAGATTTCAGGCAACTCGAAGTTTTTTGGAAGCTTGGCAGGCCCTTTCCATGAATGTGATTCTCGACAGTCTCTGCTTAGAGCTACATCAAAAGCCTACAAACCATAGAGATAGAACTTGAAACTGCTTTATTGTGTCAAGTTTCAAAGAGCTAGCACAAAGCGTGTTTGATTTAGAGTTCCAAATACATGTATCCCTATAGGAGAAATCAGAGTGAAACCTCAAAATGAAACCGGTTACTGCAAACGAAGGGTTTAACCTAGAAGAACGAAAGTTGGCGAGCCAAGTGGGCTTGGTGTACTGATCATTACCTGAAAGTATCATCAAGATTGGGTGAAAAAGTGTTTGCTGAGATTTTCAGGCAACTCGTAGTTTTTTGGAATCTTGGCAGGCCCTTTCCATGAAAGTGATTCTCGCCAGTCTTTGCTTAGAGCTACATCCACAGCCTACAAACCATAGAGATAGAACGTGAAACTGCTTTATTGTGTCAAGTTTCAAAGAGCTAGCACAAACCTTGTTTGATTTAGAGTTCCAAATATATGTATCCCTATAGGAGAAAACAGAGTGAAACCTCAAAATGAAAACGGTTACTTCAAAAGAACGGTTTAACCTCAAAGAACGAAATTTGGCGAGCCAAGTGGGATTGGTGTACTGATCATTACCTGAAAGTATCATCAAGATTGGGTGAAAAAGTGTTTGCTGAGATTTCAGGCAACTCGTAGTTTTTTAGAAGCTTGGCAGGCCCTTTCCATGAATGTGATTCTCGACAATCTCTGCTTAGAGCTACATCCACTGCCTACAAACCATAGAGATAGAACTTGAAACTGCTTTATTGTGTCAAGTTTCAAAGAGCTAGCACAAACCGTGTTTGATTTAGAGTTCCAAATACATGTATCCCTATAGGAGAAAACAGAGTGAAACCTCAAAATTAAAACGGTTACTGCAAAAGAACGGTTTAACCTAGAAGAACGAAATTTGGCGAGCCAAGTGGGATTGGTGTACTGATCATTACCTGAAAGTATCATCAAGATTGGGTTAAAAAGTGTTTGCTGAGATTTCTGGCAACTCGTAGTTTTTTTGAAACTTGGCAGGCCCTTTCCATGAAAGTGATTCTCGCCAGTCTCTGCTTAGGGCTACATCAACAGCAAACAAACCATAGAGATAGAACTTGAAACTGCCGTATTGTTTAAAGTTTCAAAGAGCTAGCACAAAGCGTGTTTGATTTAGAGTTCCAAATACATGTATCCCTATAGGAGAAAACACAGTGAAACCTAAAAATGAAAACGGGTACTGAAAACGAATGGTTTAACCTAGAAGAACGAAATT
>NW_027521176.1:0-115181 GCF_052094955.1 Ictidomys tridecemlineatus | reverse complement strand
GAGACTGGGGTGGATAAAAATCATAGCAGAGAGAAGAGGGTGGAGACTGGGGTTCTGAAGGCCTGTTACAGAGAGCAGATTTGAGACTGGGTTGCAAAAATCCTGTTACAGAGAGCAGAGGTTGGATTCTGCAGTACAGGAGGACTGTTACAGAGAGCACAGGTTGGAGACTGGGGTGCAGAAGGACTGTAAAAGAGAGCTGATATTGGTAACTAGGGTGCCGAAGGACTGTTGCAGAGAGCAGATGTTGTAGACTGGGCTGGAGAAGAACTGTTGCGGAGAGCAGAGGTTGGAGACTGGGTTGCAGAAATACTGTTACAGAGAGCAGAGGTTGGAGACAGCAGTGCAGAAGGATCTTACAGAGAGCAGAATTTGGAGACTGAGGTGCAGACGGACTGTTAAAGAGAGCAGAGGTTGGAAACTGAGGTGTAGATGGACTGATATAGAGAGCAGAGGTAGGAGACTGGGGTGCAGAAGGTTCGTTCCAGACAGCAGAGTTTTGAGGCTGAGGTGAGAAAGACTGTTGCAGAGAGCATATGTTGAAGACTGGGGTGCAGAAGGACTGTTGCAGAGAGCAGAGTTTGGAGATTCAGGTGCAGAAGGACTGTTACAGAAAGCAGAGTTTGGAAATTGGGATGCAGAAGAACCATTAAAGAGAGCAGAGGTTGAAGACTGTGGTATAGGACTGTTACCAATAGCAGAATTTGGAGACTGGGGTGCAGAAGGACTGTTACAGAGAGCAGAGGTTGGAGACTGAGGTGTAGAAGGAGTGTTACAAAGAGCAGAGTTTGGAGACTTAGGTGCAGAAGGACTGTTACAAAAAGCAGAGGTTGGAAATTGGGGTGTAGAAAGACCATTACAGAGAGCAGAGGTTGGAGACTGCGGTACAGAAGGACTGTTACACAGAGCAGATCTCGGAGACTGGGGAGCAGAAGGACCGATGCAGAGGAAAGAAGTTGGAGAATGAGGTGGACAAGGAATGTTACAGAGAGCAGAGTTTAGTAACTGGAGTGCAGAAGGATCTTACAGAGAGCAGAGGTTGGAGACTGTGGTGCAGAAGGACTGTTGCACAGAGCAGAAGTTGGAGACTGTGGACCAGAAGGATCGTTGCAGACAGCAGATTTTAGAGCCTGAAATGCAGATGGACTGTTACAGAGAGCAGAGTTTGAAGACTGAGGTGCAGAAGGAAAGTAACAGAGATAAGAGTTTGGAGTCTGGTGTGCAGAAGGAGTGTTACAAAGAGCACAGGTTGGAGACTGGGGTTCAGATGAATCTTACAAAGAGCAGAGTTTAGATACTGGCTTGCAAAAGGACTGTTGCAGAGAGCAGATGCTGAAGACTGGGATGGACAAGAATCGTGGCAGAGAGAAGAGGCTGAAGACTAGAGTGCATAAGGATCTTACAGAGAGCAGAGTTTGGTGACTAGGGTGCAGGAATGTTGCCGAGAGCAGATGTTGGAAACTGGGGTGGAGAAAAATCATTGCAGAGAGAAGAGGTTGGAGACTGGGGTTCTGAAGGCCTGTTCCAGAGAGCAGAGGTTCGAGACTTGGTTGTAAAATACCTGTTACAGAGAGTAGAGGTTGGAAACTATTCTGCAGAAGGACTGTTACAGAGAGCAGAGTTTGGAGAATTGGTTGCAGAAGGGTCTTACAGAGAGAAGAGGTAGTAGACTGAGGTTCAAAAGGATCGTTGCAGAGAGAAGAGTTTTTAGACTGTGTTGCTGAAGGACTGTTGCAGAGAGCAGAGGTTGGAGACTGGGGTGAAGAAGAATCAGTGCAGAGAGCAGAGGTTGGAGACTGGTGTGCAGAAGGTCTGTTACAGAGAGCAGAGTTTGGAGACTGGGTTGGAAAAGGATCTTACAGAGAGCAGAGGTTAAAGAATCAGGTGCAGAAAGACTGTTACAGAGAGTAGATGTTGGAGACTGAGGTGTAGAAGTAACGTTACAGAGTACAGAGTTTGGAGACTGAGGTGCAGAAGGATTGTTACAGAGAGCAGAGGTTGGAGACTGGGGTGCAGAAGGACTGTTGCAGATAGCGGACTTTGGAGACTGGGGTGCAGAAGGACTGTAATAGAGAGCAGAGGTTGAAGACTGGGGTGCCGTAGGATCATTGCAGAGAGCAGAGGTTGGAGACTGGGGTGCAGATGGATCATTGCACCGTGCATATTTTGGAGACTGGGGTGCAGAAGGTCTGCTAAAGAGAGACAAGTTGGAGACTGGTGTTCAGAAGGCCTGCTATAGAGAGGAGAGTTTGGAGACTGGGGTTCAGAAGGATTGTTATAGAGAGCAGAGTTTGGAGATTGTATTGCTGAAGAATCTTACATAGAGCAGAGTTTGGAGACTAGGTGCAGGTGGACTGTTACAGAGAGAAGTGTTTGGAGACTGGGGTGCAGAAGAATCGTGCAGAGAGCAGAGGTGTCAGACTGAGATGAAGAAGGACTGTTACAGAGAGCAGAGGTTGGATACTGGGTTTTAGAAGGATGTACAGAGATCAGCGGTTGGAGAGTGAAGTGCAGAAGAATTGTTACAGAGAGTAGAGGTTGGAGACTGAGGTGCAGAAGGACCGTTGCAGAGATCAGAGATTGGAGTCTGGGTTGCAATAGGATCATTGCAGAGAGCGGAAGTTGGAGATTGGGATGCAGAAGGATCGTTGCAGAGAGCAGAATTTGGAGCCTGGGGTGCAGAAGGCCTGCTACAGAGAGTAGAGTTTTGACACTGGCCTGCAGAAGGCTTGATACAGAGAGGAGAGGTTGGAGACTTGGGTGCCGAAGGACTGTTATAGAGAGCAGAGTTTGGAGTCTGGGTTGTTGAAGGATCTTACATAGAGCAGAGGTTACAGAGTGATGTGCAGGTGTACTGTTACAGAAAGCAGTGGTTGGAGACTCTGGTGCAGAAGGATCATGCAGAGAGCAGAGGATTCAGTCTGAGGTGCAGAAGGACTGTTGCAGAGAGCAGATGTTGGAGACTGAGATGTAGAAGGACTGTTACAGAGACCAGAGTTTGGAGACTGAGGTTAGAAGGACTGTTACAGGAAGCACAGGTTGGAAATTGGCCTGCAGAAGGACCGTTAAAGAGAGCAGAGCTTGGAGACTGTGGTTTAGGACTGTTACCGAGAGCAGAGGTTGGAGACTGGTATGCAGAAGGACTCTTACAAAGAGCACAAGTTGGAGACTGAGGTGCAGAAAAATGGATACAGAGAGCAGAGTTTGGAGACTGGGGTTCAGACAGGGTGATACAGAAAGCAGAGTTTGAAGACATTAGTGTAGAAGAACTGAAACAGAGAGCAGAGGTTGGACACTGCGGTACAGAAGGACTGTTACAGAGAGCAGATCTCGAAGACTGGGAAGCATAAAGACTGTTGCAGAGAGAATAGGTTGGAGAAAGAGTTGCAGAAGGAGCACACAGAGCAGTGTTTGGAGACTGGAGTGCAGAAGGACTGTTACAGACAGCAGAGTTTGGAGACTGGGTTGCAGAATGACTCTTGCGAAAAGCAGAGGTTGGAGCCTGGGTTGCAGAAGGACTGTAACAGAGAGCAGAGTTTGGAGACAGGGGTGCAGAAAGATCTTACAGAGAGTAGAATTTAAAGACTGAGGTGCAGAAGGACTATTGCAGAGATCAGAGGTTGGAGACTGGGGTGCAGTAGGATCATTGCAGAGAGCAAAGGTTGGAGACTGGGGTGCAGAAGAATGGTTGCAGAGAGCAGATAATGGAGAGTGGGGTGCAGAAGGCCTGCTATAGAGAGCAGAGTTTTAAGACTAGAGTGCAGAAGGCCTGTTACAGAGAGGAGAGGTGAAAGACTGGGGTGCAGAAAGACAGTTATAGAGAGAAGAGTTTGGAGACTGGGTTGCTGTAGGTTCTTACAGAGAGCATAGATTGGAGACTTAGGTGCAGGTGGATTATTACAGAGACCAGTGTTTGTAGACTGGGGTGCAAAGGATCGTGAAGTGAGCAGAGGTGTCAGACTGAGGTTCAGTAGGACTGTTACAGAGAACAGAGGTTGGAGACAGGTGTAGAAGCACTGTTACAGAGAGCAGAGTTTGGAGACTGAGGTGCAGAAGGACTGTTACAGAAAGCCGAGGTTGGAAATTGGGGTGCAGTTGGACTGTTACATACACCAGAGTTTGGGGACTGCGGTATAGAAAAACTGTTACAGAGAGCAGAGTTTGGAGACTGGGGTGCAGAAGGAATGTTACAGAGAGCACAGGTCGAACACTGAAGTGCAGAAGGATAAATACCGAGAGCAGAGGTTTGAGAATGAAGTTTAAAAAAACTGATACAGAAAGCAGAGTTTGGAGTGCTGAAAAACCGTTATGGAGAGCAGAGGTTGGAGACTGGGGAGCACAATGAGTGTTGCAGAGGACAGAGGTTGGAGACTGTGGTGCCACAGGACACGTGCAGAAGGCAGAGGTTAAAGAATCGGGTGGAGAAGGAATGTTACAGAGATCAGAGTTTGGAAACTGGAGTGCAGAAGGATCTTACATAGAGCAGAGTTTGGAGACTGTGGTCCAGAAGGATTGTTACAGAGAGCAGAGTTTGGAGACTGGGGTCCAGAAGGATCGGTGCAGAGAGGAAAGATTGGAGACTGGCATGCAGAAGGACTGTTGCAGAGAGCAGAGGTTTGAAACTGGGGTGCAGAAGGACTGTTGCAGAGAGCTGAGGTTGGAGATTGGAGTGCAGAAGGACTGTTTCAGAGAGCAGAGGTTGGAGTCTGATGTGCAGAAAAATTCTTACAGAGAGCAGATTTTTGAAATTGGTGTGCAGAAGGACCTTTACAGAGAGCAGAGGTTGGAGACTGCGGTATATGACTGTTACCGAGAGCAGAGATTGAATACTGGGGTGTAGAAAGACTCTGACCTAGGGCACAGGTTGGAGACTGAGGTGCAGAAGGATAGATACAGAGAACAGAGGTTGGAGACTATGGTTCTGAAAGACTGTTAAAGAAAGCCGAGGTTCGAGACTGGGGTGTAGAAGGACCGTTACAAAGAGCAGAGTTTGGAGACTGCGGTAAAGAAGGACTGTTACAGAGAGCAGATCTTGGAGACTGGGGAGCAGAAGGACTGTTGCAGAGGACAGATGTTTGAGACTCGGGTGGAGAAAGAATGTTACAGAGAACAGATTTGGTAACTGGAGTGCAGAAGGATCTTACAGAGAAGAGAGGTTGGAGACTGTGTTGCAGAAGGACTGTTGCAGGGAGCAGAGGTTGAATACTGGGGTGCAGAATGACTGCTGCAGAGAGCAGAGGATGGAGACTGGGCTGCAGAAGGAATGTTGCAGAGAGCAGAGGTTGGAGATTGAGGTGCAGAAAGACTCTTAGAGAGAGCAGAAGTTGGAGACTGGGGTGCAGAAGGATTGTTTCAGAGAGCAGAGCTTGGAGACTGAGGTGCAAAATCCTGGTACATAGAGCAGAGGTTGGACACTGGGGTGCAGAAGGATCGTTGAAATAAGCAGGGCTTGGAGACAGGGGTGCAGAAGGATCATACAGAGAGCAGAAGTTGGAGAATGAGTTGCAGAAGGACTGTTGCAGTGATCAGAGTTTGGAGACTGGGTTGCAGTAGGATCATTGCAGAGAGCAATGTTTGGAGACTGGGGTGCAGAAGGATCATTGTAGAGAGCAGTGGGTGGAGACTGGGGTGCAGAAGGCCTGCTACAGAAACCAGAGTTTGAGCCTGGCGTGCAGAAGGCCTGTTACAGAGAGGAGAGTTTAGAGACTGGGGTGAAGAAGGACTGTTATAGGGAGCAGAGTTTGGAGACTTAGTTCCTGAAAAATCTTACAGAGATCAGAGGTTGGAGACTGAGGTGAAGGTGGACTGTTAGAGAGAGCAGTGGTTGGAGACTGGGGTTCAGAAGGACTGTTGCAGAGAGCAGAGTTTGGATATTGAGGTGCAGAAAGACTCTTAGAAAGAGCAGAATTTAAATACTGGGGTGCAGAAGGATTGATACAGAAAGCAGAGATTGGAGTCTGGGCTGCACAAAGACGTTTACAGAGAGCAGAGTTTGAAGACTGCAGTATAGTAGGACTGTTGCAGAGAGCAGAGTTTGGAGACTGAGGTGCAGAAAGATAGATACAGAGAACAGAGGTTGGAGACTGGGGTTCAGAAAGACTGATACAGAAAGCAGAGTTTGAAGACTGGGATGTAGAAAAACTGTTACAGAGATTACAGTTTGGAGACTCAGGTGCAAAAGGACTGTTACAGGAAGCAGAGTTTTGAAATTTGGGTGCAGAAAAACTTTTACAGAGAGCAGATTTTGGAGACTGCGGTATAGGACTGTTATCCAGAGCAGATGTTGGAGACTGGGGTGCAGAACGACTCTTACATAGAGCACAGGTTGGAGACTGAGGTGCAGAAGGATAGATACAGAGAACACAGGTTGGAGACTGGGGTTAAGACAGACTGATACAGAAAGCAGAGTTTGAAGACTGGGGTGTAGAAGGACCGTTACGAAGAGCAGAGGTTGTAGACTGCTGTACAGAAGGACTGTTACAGAGAGCAGATGTTCGAGACTGGGGAGCAGAAAGACTGATGTAGAGGACAAAGGTTGAAGACTGGGTTGGAGAAGGAATGTTACAGAGAGCAGAGTTTGGAAACTTTTGTGCAGAGAAATCTTACAGAGAGCAGAGTTTGGAGACTGTGGTTCAGAATAATTGTTGCAGAGAGCAGACATTTAAGACTGGGGTCCAAAAGGATCGTCACAGAGAGCAGAGTTTGGAGACTAAGGTGAAGAAGGACTGTTAAAGAGAGCAGAGTTTGGAGACTGATGTGGCAGCAGGACTGTTACAGAGAGCAGATGTTGAAGACTGGTGTTGAAAAGAATCATTGCAGAGAGAAGAGGTTGGAGACTATTGTGCAGAAGGACTGTTACAGAGTGCAGAGTTTAAATACTTGGTTGCAAAAGGATGTTACAGAGAGCAGAGTTGGGAGACTGAGGTGCAGAAGGACTGTTAGAAAGAGCAGAGTTTGGAGACTGGGGTGCAGAAGGACTGTTACAGAGAGCAGATGTTGAAGACTGGTGTTGAAAAGAATCATTGCAGAGAGAAGAGGTTGGAGACTATTGTGCAGAAGGACTGTTACAGAGTGCAGAGTTTAAATACTTGGTTGCAAAAGGATGTTACAGAGAGCAGAGTTGGGAGACTGAGGTGCAGAAGGACTGTTAGAAAGAGCAGAGTTTGGAAACTGGGGTGCAGAAGGACTGTTACAGAGTGCAGAGTTTAAAGACTTGGTTGCAAAAGGATTTTACAGAGAGCAGAGTTGGGAGACTGAGGTGCAGAAGGACTGTTAGAGAGAGAAGAGGTATGACACTGAGGTCCAGAAGGACTGTTACAGAGAGCAGAGTTTGGATACAGTGGTGCAGAAGCATCTTACAGAGAGCAGAATTTGGAGACTGAGGTGCAGAAGGACTATTGCAGAGATCAGAGGTTGGAGAGTGGGGTGCAGTTGAATCATTGCAGAGAGCTGATGTTGGAGACTGAGGTGCAGAAGGATCCTTGCAGAGAGCAGATTTTGGAGACTGGGGTGCAGAAGGCCTGCTACAGAGAGAAGAGTTTGGAGACTGGCTTGCAGAAGGCCTGTTACAGAGAGGAGAGGTTGGAGACTGAGGTGCAGGTGGACTTTTACAGAGAGCAGTGTTTGGAGACTGGGGTGCAGAAGGATTGTGCAGAGATCAGAGGTTTGAGACTTATGTGCAGGTGGACTGTTACAGAGAGTAGAGGTTGGAGACTGAGGTGTAGAAGGACTGTTACAGAGAGGAGAGTTTGGAGACTCAGGTGCAGAATGACTGTTATACATAGCAGTGTTTGGTGACTGGGTTCCTGAAGGATCTTACTGAGAGGAGAGGTTGGAGACTGAGGTGCAGGTGGACTGTTACAGAGAGCAGAGTTTTGAGACTGAGGTGTAGAAGGACTGTTACAGAGATGAGAATTTTGAGACTCAGGTGCAGAAGGACTGTTACAGAAAGCAGATGTCCAAAATTGGGCATCAGAAGGACCATTACAGATAGCAGAGTTTGGAGACTGCGGTATAGGTCTGTTACCGAGAGCAGAGGTTGGAGACTGGGCTGAAGAAGGACTCTTACATAGAGCACAGGTTGGAGACTGAGGTGCAGAAGGATAGATACAGAGAACAGAGGTTGGAGACTGGGGTTCAGACAGACTGATACAGAAAGCAGAGATGGAGACTGGGGTGTAGAAGGATCGTTACAAAGAGCAGACTTTGGAGACTGAGGTACAGAAGGACTGTTACAGAGAGCAGATCTCGGAGTCTGGGGAGCAGAAAAACTGTTGTAGAGGACAGAGTTTGGAGACTGGGGTGGAGAAGGAATGTTACAGAGATCAGAGTTTGGAAACTGGAGTGCAGAAAGATCTGACAGAGAGCAGAGGTTGGAGACTGTGGTGCAGAAAGACTGTTGCAAAGAGCAGACATTGGAGACTGGGTTCCAGAAGGATCGTTCAAGAGAGCAGATTTTAGAAACTAGGGTGCAGAAGGACTGTTACACAGAGCAGAGGTTGAAGACTGAGGTGCAGAAACACTGTTAGAGACAGCAGAGTTTGGAGACTGGGGTGCAGAAGGACTGTTACTGACAGTAGAGTTTGAAGAGTGGGGTTCAGATGGATCTTACAGAGAGCAAAGTTTGGAGACCGGGGTTCAAAAAACTGTTGTAGAAACCAGATATTGAATACTGGAGGGCAGAAGAATCGTGGAGAGCAAAGGTTTCAGACTGAGGTGCAGAAGTACTGTTACAGAGAGATGAGGTTGGAGACTGAGGTGTAGAAGGACTGTTACAGAGAGCAGAGTGTAGAGACTGACGTGCAGAAGGACTGTTACAGAAAGCACAGGTTGAATACTGAGGTGCAGAAGGATAAATACAAAGAGCAGAGGTTGGAGACTCGGGTTCAGAAGAACTGATTTAAAGAGCAGAGGTTGGAGACTGGGTTGCAGAAGGACCGTTATAGAGAGCAGAAGTTGGAAACTGCGGTACATAAGGTCTGTGACAGAGAGCAGATCTCGGAGACTGGTTAGCAGAAGGACTGTTGCACAGTACAGAGGTTTGAGACTGGGGTGGAGAAGAAATTTTACATAGAGCAGAGTTTGAAAACTGGATTGCAGAAAGATATTAAAGAGTGCAGAGGTTGGAGACTGTATTTACGAAGGACTGTTGCAGAGAGCAGACATTGGAGACTTGGGTCCAGAAGGTTCGTTGCATAGAGCAGAGTTTGGAGACTGGGGTGTAGAAGGACTGTTGCAGAGAGCAGATGTTGGAGACTGGGGTGCAGAAGGATTGTTACACAGAGCAGGGTTTGAAGACTGAGGTGCGAAAAGACTGTTACAGAGAATAGCGTTTGGAGACTGGGGTGCAGAAGGACTGTTACAGAGAGCAACAGTTGAAGACAGGGGTTCAGATGGATGTTACAGAGAGAAGAGATTGCAGACTTTGGTGCAAATAGATCGTAAGAAAGACCAGAGTTTGGAGACTGCGGTATAGAAAAACTGTAACAGAGAGCAGAGGTTGGAGACTGAGGTGCAGAAGCATAGATACAGAGAGCAGAGTTTTGAGACTGGGGTTCAGAAGGACTGATACAGAAAGCAGAGTTTGGACACTGGGGTGCAGAAGGACCGTTACGGATAGCGGAGTTTGGAGACTGCGGTACAGAAGGACTGTTACAGAGAGCAGACGTTGGAGACTGGAAAGAAGAAGGACAGTTGCAGAGGACAGAGCTTGGAGACTGGGGTGTTTCAGGACATTTGCAAAAAGCAGAGGTTAAAGAATGGGGTGGAAAAGGAATGTTACAGAGAGCAGAGTTTGGAAACTGGAGTGCAGAAGGACTGTTGCAGGGAGCAGAGGTTGGATACTGGGGTGCAGAATGACTGTGGCAGAGATCAGAGGATGGAGACTGGGCTTCAGAAGGAATGTTGCAGAGAGCAGAGGTTGGAGACTGAGGTGCAGAAAGACTCTTAGAGAGAGCAGAAGTTGGAGACTGGGGTGCAGAAGGACTGTTCCAGAGAGCAGAGCTTGGAGACTGAGGTGCAAAATCCTGGTACATAGAGCAGAGGTTGGACACTGGGGTGCAGAAGGATCGTTGAAATAAGCAGGGCTAGGAGACAGGGGTACAGAAGGATCATACAGAGAGCAGAAGTTGGAGAATGAGTTGCAGAAGGACTGTTGCAGTGATCAGAGTTTTGAGACTGGGGTGCAGTAGGATCATTGCAGAGAGCAATGTTTGGAGACTGGGGTACAGAAGGATCATTGTAGAGAGCAGAGGGTGGAGACTGGGGTGCAGAAGGCCTGCTACAGAAAGCAGAGTTTGATCCTGGCGTGCAAAAGGCCTGTTACAGAGAGGAGAGTTTGGATACTGGGGTGAAGAAGGACTGTTATAGAGAGCAGAGTTTGGAGACTTAGTTCCTGACAAATTTTACAGAGAGCAGAGGTTGGAGACTGAGGTGCAGGTGGATTGTTACAGAGAGCAGTGGTTGGAGACTGGGGTGCAGAAGGAGTGTTGCAGAGAGCAGAGGTTGGATACTGAGGTACAGAAAGACTCTTAGAGAGAGCAGAATTTGGAGACTGGGGTGCAGAAGTACTGATACAGAAAGCAGAGATTGGAGTCTGGGCTGCACAAAGACGTTTACAGAGAGCAGAGTTTGAAGACTGCAGTATAGTAGGATTGTTGCCGATAGCAGAGTTTGGAGACTGAGGTGCAGAAGGATAGATACAGAGAACAGAGTTTGGAGACTGGGGTTCAGAAAGACTGATACAGAAAGCAGAGTTTGGAGACTGGGTGTAGAAAAACTGTTACAGAGATTAGAATTTGGAGACTCAGGTGCAAAAGGACTGTTACAGGAAGCAGAGTTTTGAAATTGGGCTGCAGAAAGACTTTTACAGAGAGAAGATTTTGGAGACTGCGGTATAGGACTGTTATCCAGAGCAGATGTTGGAGACTGGGGTGCAGAAGGACTCTTACATAGAGCACAGGTTGGAGACTGAGGTGCAGAAGGATAGATACAGAGAACACAGGTTGGAGACTGGGGTTAAGACAGACTGATACAGAAAGCAGAGGTTGAAGACTGGGGTGTAGAAGGACCGTTACAAAGAGCAGAGGTTGTAGACTGCTGTACAGAAGGACTGTTACAGAGAGCAACTGTTCGAGACTGGGGAGCAGAAAGACTGTTGTAGAGGACAAAGGTTGGAGACTGGGTTGGAGAAGGAATGTTACAGAGAGCAGAGTTTGGAAACTTGTGTGCAAATATATCTTACAGAGAGCAGAGGTTGGAGACTGTTGTGCAGAATAATTGTTGCAGAGAGCAGACTTTGGAGACTCGGGTCCAGAAGGATCGTCGCAGAGAGCAGAGTTTGGAGACTGGGATGAAGAAGGACTGTTAAAGAGAGCAGAGTTTGGAGACTGATGTGCAGCAGGAGTGTTGCAGACAGCAGATTTTAGAGACTGGGCTGGAGAAGGACTGTTACACAGAGAAGAGGTTGGAGACTGAGGTGCAGACGAACTGTTACAGAGAGCAGAGGTTGGAGACTGGGGTTCAGATGGATCTTTCAGAAGCAGAGTTTGAAGACTCGGTTGCAAAGGACTGTTGCAGAGAGCAGAATCTGGAGACTGCGTTGGAAAAGAATTGTTGCAGAGAAAAGAGTTTGGAGACTGGTGTGCAGAAGGCCTGTTACAAAGAGTAGAGTTTGGAGACTTGGTGGCAGAAGTCCTGGTATAGAGAGCAGAGGTTGGAGACTGTTGTGCAGAAAGACTGTTACAGAGTGCAGAGTTTATAGACTGGGTTGCAGAAAGAACTTACAGAGAGCAGAGTTGGGAGACTGAGGTGCAGAAAGACTGTTACAGAGAGCAGAGGTAGGAGACTGGGATGCAGAACGGTCGTTGCAGAGAGCAGAGTTTTCAGACTGAGGTACAGAAGAACTGTTGCAGAGAGCAGAGGTTGGAGACTGGAGTGCAGAAGGACTGTTGCAGATAGCAGATGTTGGAGACTGGGGGGCAGAAGGACTGATGAAGAAAGCAGAGGTTGGAGACTGGGGTGCAGAACGACCCTTACAGAAAGGAAACTTTGGAGACTGCAATATAGGAGGACTGTTACAGAGAGAAGAGGTTGGAGACTGGGGTAAAGAAGAAGTGTTTCAGAGTGCAGATGTTGGATACTGGAGTGCAGAAGAACTGTTGCAGAGAGCACAGTTTGGAGACTGGGGTGCAGAATAACTTTTGAGGAGAGCAGAGGTTGGAGACTGAGGTGCAGAAAGAATGTTACAGATAGCAAAGTTTTGAGACTGGGGTGCAGAATTATTGATAGAGAAAGCAGAGGTTGAGTCTTGGGTCCAGACGGACCGTTACAAAGAGCAAAAGTTAGAGACTGGTTAAGAAGGACTGTTTCAGATAGCAGAGGTTAGAGAATGGGGTGCAGAAGAACTGTTACAAAGAGCAGAGGTTAGAGAATG
This sequence comes from Ictidomys tridecemlineatus, assembly GCF_052094955.1. Taxonomy (NCBI): domain Eukaryota; kingdom Metazoa; phylum Chordata; class Mammalia; order Rodentia; family Sciuridae; genus Ictidomys; species Ictidomys tridecemlineatus. The sequence goes on along the minus strand of NW_027521176.1, from coordinate 102,748 downwards.
GGGAGCAGAATTAAGGTTGCAGAGTTCAGAGGTAGAAGACAGAGGTACAGAAGGACTGTTACAGAGAGCAGAGTTTGAAAATCCTGTTGCAGAAATACTGATACAGAAAGCAGAGGTTTGAGACTCTGGTGCAGAAGGACCGTTACAGAGGGCAGAGGTTGGAGACTGCGGTATAGAAAGACTGTTACAGAAAACAAAGGTTGGAGACTGGTGTGCAGAAGGACTGTTGCAGAAAGCACAGGTTTGAGACTGAGTGCAGAATGATAGATACAGAGAGTAGAGGTTGGAGATTGGTATTCAGAACGACGGATTCAAAAATCAGAGTTTGGAGACTGGGTTGCAGAAGGACGATCACAGAGAGCAGAGGTTTGAGACTGCGGTACATAAGGAGTGTTACAGAGAGCAGAGGTTGGAGACTGGGGAGTAGAAGGACTGTTGCAGAGAACAGAGGTTGGAGACTGGGTTGCAGCAGGACCGTTGAAGAAATAAGATGTTGGAGACTGGGTTGGAGAAGGAATGTTACAGAGAGAAGAGTTTAGAAACTGGGGTGCAGAAAGACCTTACAGAGACGTTGGAGACTGGGGTGCAGAAGGATCGTTGCAGAGAGCAGAGGTTGGAGACTGAGGTGCAAAAAGGCTGTTACAGAGAGTAGAGGTTGGAGATTGGGATGCAAAAAACCTGTTACAGAGAGCAGAGTTTGGAGACTGGGGTGCAGAAGAACTGTTACAGAGAGCAGAGTTGTTAGACAAGGTTGCAGAAGGATCTTACAGAGAGCAGAGATTGTATACCGAGGTGCAGCAGGAGTGTTACAGAGAGCAGAGGTTGGAGACTGGGGTGCAGAAGGCCTTTTACAGAGAGCAGAGTTTGGAGAATGGCTCCAGAAGGACTGTTACAGATGGCAGAGTTCGGAGACTGGTTTGCAGAAAAATCTTACAGAGAGCAGATGTTTGAGACTGACGTGCAGAAGGACTGTTGCAGATAGCAGAGTTTGGAGATTGGGGTGCAGAAGGATCGTTGTAGAGAGCAGAGGTATGATACTGGGGTGCCGAATAACTGTTACAGAGAGCAGAGTTTTTAGACAAAGTTTCAGAAGAATCTTACAGAGAGCAGAGATTGTAGACAGAGGTGCAGGAAAACTGTCACAGACAGCATATTTTGGAGACTTGGGTGCACAAGGATCGTTGCAGACAGCAAAATTTCCAGACTGAGGCACAGAAGGAATGTTGCTGAGAGGAGATGTTGGAGACTTGGGTGCAGAAGGACTGTTGCAGAGAGCAGATGTTGGATACTGGGATGCAGAAGGATCGTTGCAGAGAGCAGAGGTTGAAGACTGAGGTGCATAAGGACTGTTGAAGATAGCAGAGTTTGGATATGAGGTCCAGAAGGACTGTTACAGAAAGCAGAGTTTGTAGACTGGGAGGCAGAAGGACTGATACAGAAAGCAGAGGTTGTTGACTGGGGTGCAGAAGGACAATTACAGAAAGCAGAGTTTGGAGAATGCGGTACAGAACGACTATTACAGAGAGCAAAGGTGGGCAACTGGAGTGCAGGTGTTGAAAACAACAGAGGTTGGAGACTGAGGTGCAGAAAGACTGTTACAAAGAGCAGAGTATTTAGACAAGGTTGCAGAAAGATCTTACAGAGAGCAGAGTTTGAAGACTGAGGTGCAGCAGGACTCTTAAAGAGAGCAGAGGTTGGAGACTTGGGTGCAGAACGCCTGTTATGAAGAGCAGAGTTTGGAGAAGGGCTCCAGAAAGACTGTTACAGATGGCAGAGTTTAGAGACTTGGATGCAGAAGGATTTTACAGAGACAAGATGTTGGAGACTGAGGTGAAGAAGGACTGTTACAGAGAGTACAGATTGGAGACTGAGTTTCAGAAGGATCGTTGCAGACAACAGAAGTTGGAGAATGGGGTGCAGAAAGATCATTGCAGACAGCAGAGTTTCCAAACTGAGATGCAGAAGGACTGTTACACAGAGCAGAGGTTGAAGACTGAGGTGAAGAAGGAAAGTTACAGAGAGCAGATGTGGGAGGCAAAGATGCAGGACTGATACAGAGCAGAAGTTGGTGACTGAGGTACAGAAGGACTGTTACAGAGAGTAGAGGTTTGAGACTCGGGTGCAGAAGGATGATTGCAGAGAGCAGAGTTTTCAGACTGAGGTACAGAAAAACTGTTGCAGAGAGCATATGTTTGAGATTGGGGTGCACATAGACTGTTGCAGCGAGGAGACGTTGGAGACTAGGGTGCAGAGGGATCGTTGCAGAGAGCAGAGGTTGGAGACTGGGGTGCAGAAGGCCTGTTACAAAGAGCAGAGTTTGGAGACTGAGGTGCAGAAGGATCTTACAGAGAACAGAGGTTGGAGACTGAGGTGCAGAAGCACTGTTACAGAGAGTAGAGTTTGGAGACTCAGGGGCAGAAATACCATTGCAGAGAGTAGATGTTGAAGACTGTGGTGCAGAAGGATCATTGCAGAGAGCAGAGGTTAGAGACTGGGGTGCAGAAGGACTGATACAGACAGCAGAGGTTGGAGACTCGGATGTAGAAGTACCCTTACAGAGAGCAGATGTTGGAGAATGCAGTACAGAAGGACTGTTACAGAGAGCAGCTGTTGAAGACTGGGGTTGAGAAGGACTGTTGCAGAGAGCAAATGTTGGAGACTGGGATGCAAATGGACTGTTGCAGTGAGCAGAGGATGGAGACTGTGGTGCAGAAGGACTGTTGCAGAGAGCAGAGTTTGCAGACTGAGTTGCAGAAGGACTGTTACAGAGGGCAGAGTTTGGAGACTGTGGTGCAAAACGACTGATACAGATAGGAGAGGTTGGATACTGGGGTGCATAAAGACCATTACGGAGAACAGAGGTTCGAGACTGCAGTACAATAGGACTGTTACCTAGAGCAGAGGTTGGAGACTGGGGTGCAGAAGAACTGATGTAGAGAACAGAGGTTGGAGACTTAGGTTCAGAAGGATCATTTAGTCGAGCAGGTTATGGAGACTGGGGTGTAGAAGGACTATTGCAGAGAGCAGAATTTGGAGACTGGGGTGCAGAATAACTGTTGTAGAGATCAGAGTTTGGAGACCGGGGTGCAGAAGGACTATGGCAGAAAGCAGAGGTTGGAGACTGGGTTTCACAAGGATCGTACAGAGAGGACATTTAGGACACTGAGGTGCAGAAGGACTGTTTCAGAGACCAGAGGTTGAAGATTGGAGTGCAGAAAGACTGTTGCAGAGAACAGTGGTTAAAATCTGAGGAGCAGAGGGACTGTTACAGAGAGCAGAGTTTGGAGACTTGGGTGAAGAATGACTCATACATAACGCAGAGTTTGGACACTCGGGTGCAGAAGGACCTATACAGAGAGCAGAAGTTGGAGACTGCAGTACAGAAGGACTGTTACAGAGAACAGAGGTTGAAGATTGGAGTGCAGAAGGCCTGTTACGCAGAGGAGAGTTGGGAGAAGGGGCGCAGAAGGACTGTTGCAGAGTTTGGACACTGGGTTGCCAAAGGATCTTACAGAGAGCAGATTTTGGAGACTGAGGTGCAGAAGGACTTTACAGAGAATAGAGGTTGGAGACTGAGGCACAGAACGATTGTTACAGAGAGAAGAGTTTGGAGACTGGAGTGCAGAAGGACTCTTGCAGATAGCAGAGGTTGGAGACTGGGGTGTAGAAGGACTGTTGCAGGAACAAGAATTTGGAGACTGGGGTGCTGAAGGACTGTTGCAGAGAGAAGATGTAGTAGACTGAGATTCAGAACGACTGTCACAGAGAGAAGAGGATGGAGACTGGGGTGCAGAAGGATTGTTATAGAGAACAGACTTTGGAGACTGGGGTGCAGAAGGGCTGTTACAGAGAGCAGACTTTGGAGACTGGGTTGCAGAAGAAGTTTACGTAGAGCAGAGCGCATTGGTTGGAGTCTGGGGTGATGAAGGATCATTGCAGACAGCAGAGTTTCCAGATTCAGGTGCACAAGGACTGTTACAGAGAGCAGAGTTTGTAGACTGGGGTGCAGAAGGACTGTTGCAGATAGCAGAGCTTGGAAACTTGGGTTAAGAAGGACTGTTGGAAGGAGCAGGTGTTTGAAACTTGGGTGCAGAAAGTCTTTTGCAGAGAGTAGAATTTGGAGACGGAGGTGCAGAAGGACTGTTGCAGATAGCAGAGGTTGGAAACTGTGGTACCTAAGGACTGATACAGAAAACATAGGTTGGAGACTGAGGTGCAGAAGGACCATTACAGAGAGCAGAGTTTGGAGACTGCAATACAGGAAGACTGTTACAGAGAGCACAGGTTGGAGACTGGAGTGGAGAAGAACTGTTTCAGAGTGCAGATGTTGGAGACTGATGTGCAGAAGAACTGTTGCAAAGAGCAGAGGTAGGAGACTGAGATACAGAAAGAGTGTTACAGAGAGCAGACTTTGGAGACTGGGGTGCAGAAGGACTGATACAGAGGGCATAGTTTGAAGACTGGGTTGCAGAAGGCCTGTTACAGAGAGCAGATTTTGGAGACTGGATTTCAGAAGAATATAACATAGAGCAGAGTTTGGAGACTGCGGTGCATAAGGATTGTTACAGAGAGCAGAGAGGTTGGCGACTGGGGTGCAGTAGGATTATTACAGAGAGCAGAGGTTGGAGATTGGTGTGCAGAAGGATCGTTTCAGAGAGCAGAGGTTGGAGACTTGGGTGCAAAAGGACGGTTGCTGAGAGCAGATTTTGGAGACTGGGATGCAGAAGGACTGTTACACACAGCAGAGGTTGACGACTGGAGTGAAGAAGGACTGTTGCAGAGAGCAGAGTTTGGAGACTGGGGTGTAGGAGGACTGTAATAGAGAGCAGATTTTGGAGACTGAGATAGAGAAGGACTGTTACAGAGAGTAGATGTTAAAGACTGGGGTGCAGAAGAACTGTTGCAGAGAGCAAAAGTTGGAGACTGGGGTGAAGAAGGACTTTAACAGAGATCAGTGTTTGAAGATTGGGGTGCAGAAGAATCTTACAGACAGCAGAGGTTGGAGACTGGCATGGAGACGAACTGCTGCACAGAGCAGAGGTTGGAGACTGGGGTGCAGAAGGACTGTTACAGGGAGCAGAGTTTGAAGACTGGGTGGCAGAAGGATCTTACATTGAGCAGAGGTTGGAGACTGAGGTGTAGAAGAAATGTTACTGAGAGCAATGGATGGAGACTGGGGTGCAGAACGATTTTTGCAGGGAGCAGAGGTTGGAGACTGACATGCTGAAGGATTCTTGCAGACAACAGAGGTTGGAGAATGGGGTGCAGAAGGACCGTTGTAGAGAGCAGATGTTGGAGACTGAGTTGCAGAAGGATTGTTAAAGAGAGCAGAGGTTGGAGACTGGGGTGAAGAAGGACTGTTACGGAGATCAGAGTTTGGAGACTGGGGTGCAGAAGGATCTTTCAGAGTGCATAGGTTGGAGACTGCGTTGCAGACGAACTGTTGCACAGAGCAGAGGTTTGAGACTGGGGTGCATTAGGACTGTTACAGAGAGCATAGTTTCGAGACTTTGTTGCAGAAAGATCTTACATAAAGAAGAGGTTGGAGACTGAGGTGCAGAAGAAATGATACCCAGAGCAGAGTTTGGATACTGAGGTCCAGAAGGACTGTTGCCGAGACCAGAGGTTGGAGACTTTCATGCATAAGGACAGTTGCAGAGAGCAGAGGTTCGAGATTGGGATGGAGAAGTAATGTTACAGAGAGCAGAGTTTGAAAACTGGGGTGTAGAAGGATCTTAGAGAGAGCAGAGGTCGGAGACTGGGGTTCAGAAGGACTGTTACAGAGAGCAGAGGTTAGAAACAGAGTTGCAGAAGGAATGTTATAGAAAGCAGAGTTTAGAGACTTTGGTGCACAAGGATTTTTGCAGAGATCAGAGTTTTCAGACTGATTTACAGAAGGACTGTTGCAGAGAGCAGATGTTTGAGACTGGGGTGCAGAAGGATCATTGCAGAGAGCAGAGGCTAGAGACTGGGGTGCAGTAGGACCATTGCAGAGGTCAGAGTTTGGGAACTGAGTTGCAGAAGGATTGTTACAGAGAACAGAATTTGGATACTGGGGTGCAGAAGGACTGTTTCAGAGAGCAGAGGTTGGAAACTGGGGTTTAGAAAGACTGTGGCAGAGAGCAGAGTTTGGAGACTGGGGTGCAGAAGGACTGTTACAGAGAGCAGAGTTTGGAGACAGGGTTGCAGATGGATCTTACTGAGAGCAGAGTTTGGAGAGTGGCATGTAGACGAACTGTTGTACAGAGCAGAGGTTGGAGACTGGGGTGCAGAAGGACTGTTACAGAGAGCAGAGTTTGGAGACAGGGTGGCAGAAGGATCTTACATTGAGCAGAGGTTGGAGACTGAGGTGCAGAAGAAATGTTACCAAGAGCAATGGATGGAGACTGGGGTGCAGAGAATTTGTGCAGGGAGCAGAGTTTGGAGACTGACATGCTGAAGGACTCTTGCAGACAACAGAGGTTGGAGAATTGGGTGCAGAAGGACTGTTGCAGAGAGCAGATGTTGGAGACTGAGGTGCAGAAGGATTGTTAAAGAAGGCAGAGGTTGGAGACTGGGGTGAAGAAGGACTGTTACGGTGATCAAAGTTTGAAGACTGGGGTGCAGGAGGATCTTTCAGAGTGCAGATGTTGGAGACTGCGTTGCAGACGAACTGTTGCACAGAGCAGAGGTTTGAGACTGGGGTGCATAAGGACTGTTACAGAGAGCAGATTTTCGAGACTTTGTTGCAGAAAGATCTTACATAAAGCAGAGGTTAGAGACTGAGGTGCAGAAGAAATGATACCCAGAGCAGAGTTTGAATACTGAGGTACAGAAGGACTGTTGCCGAGACCAGAGGTTGGAGACTTTCATGCATAAGGACCGTTGCAGAGAGCAGAGGTTCGAGACTGGGATGGAGAAGTAATGTTACAGAGAGCAGAGTTTGGAAACTGGGGTGTATAAGGATCTTGCAGCGAACAGAGGTTAAAGACTGGGGTTCAGAAGGACTGTTACAGAGAGCAGAGGTTAGAGACTGAGTTGCAGAAGGAATGTTACAGAAAGCAGAGTTTAGAGACTGTGGTGCACAAGGAATTTTGCGGAGATCAGAGTTTTCAGACTGATGTACAGAAGGACTGTTGCAGAGAGCAGATGTCTGAGACTGGGGTGCAGAAAGATCGTTGCAGAGAGCAGAGGCTAGAGACTGGGGTACAGTAGGACCATTGCAGAGGTCAGAGTTTGGAAACTGAGTGGCAGAAAAATTGTTACAGAGAACAGAATTTGGATACTGGGGTGCAGAAGGACTGTTTCAGAGAGAAGAGGTTGGAAACTGGAGTTTAGAAAGACTGTGGCAGAGAGCAGAGGCTGGAGACTGGGGTGCAGAAGGACTGTTACAGAGAGCAGTGTTAGGAGACAGGGTTGCAGAAGGATTTTACTGAGAGCAGAGGTTGGAGACTGAGGTGGTACAAGACTGTTACAGAGAGCAGAGTTTGGAGACTGAGGTGCAGAAGGAAAGTTTCAGAGAACCGAGTTTTCAGACTGAGGTGCAGAAGGACTGTTGGAGATTACATAGGTTGGAGACTGGGGTGCAGAAGGATTTTTGCAGAGAGCAGAGGTTTGACACTGGGGTTCTGAAGGACTGTTAGAGAGAACAGAGTTTGGAGACTGGGGTGCAGAAGAAAAGTTGCAGACTGCAGAGTTCGGAGACTGCCATACAGGAAAACTGTTACAGAGATCAGAGGTTGGAGAATGGTTTATTGAAGAACTGTTTAAGAGTGCAGATGTTGGAGACTGGGGTTCAGAAGAACTGTTGCTGAGAGCAGAGTTTGAAAACTGGGGTGCAGAAGAACTGTCGCAGAGAGCAGAGGTTGGAGACTGAGGTGCAGAAAAATGTTACAGAGAGCAAAGGTTGGAGACTGAGGTGCAGATTTACTGATACAGAAAGCAGAGGTTGAGACTGGGGTGCAGAAGAACCGTTACAGAGAGCAGAGGTTAGAGACTGTAGTACAGAAAGACTGTTGCAGAGACCAGAGGTTAGAGAATGGGGTGCAGAAGGACTGTTACAGAGAGCAGAGGTTAGAGAATGAGGTGCAGAAGTAAGGTTGCAGAGTTAAGAGGTTGGAAAGAAAGGTGCAGAAAGACTGTTACAGAAAGCAGAGGTTGGAATCTGTGGTTCAGAAGGACTTATACAGAAAGCAGAGGTTTGAGACTGGGGTGCAGAAGGACCGTTAGAGAGAGCAGAGGTTGGAGACTGCGGTAGAGAAGGACTGATACAGAGAGCAGAGGTTTGAGACTGGAAAGTAGAAGGACTGTTGCAGAGAACAGATGTTGTAGACTGGGTTGCAGCAGGACCGTTGAGGAAAGCAGAGGTTGTAGACTGGGTTGGAGAAAAATGTTACAGAGAGCAGAGATTGGAAACTGGGGTGCAGATGGACCTTACAAAGAACAGAGGTTGGAGACTGGGGTGCAGAAGGAGTTTTAAGGAGAGGAGACGTTGGAAACTCGGGTGCAGAAGGACTGTTGCAGAGAGCAGATGTTGGAGACTGGGGTGCATAAGGATCGTTGCAGAGAGCAGAGGTTGGAGACAGGGGTGCAGAAAGACGGTTGCAGAGAGCAGAGGTTGGAGACTGAGGTGCCGAAAAACAGTAACAGAGAGCAGAGGTGGAGTCTGGATTGCAGAAGGATCGTTGAAGAGAGCAGAAGTCGATGACTGAGTTGCAGAAGAATCGTTGAAGAAAGCAGAGGTGTAGACTGGGCTGCAGAAGGATGGTTACCGAGAGAAGAGGTGGGAGACTGCGGTGCAGAAGGACTGTTACAGAAAGCACAGTTTGGAGACTTGGGTGCAGAATGATTGTTGCAGAAAGAAGAGGTTGGATACTGGGGTGCAGAAGGATTGTTTCAGAAAGAAGAGGTTAGAGACTGAGATGCAGAAAAATTATAACACAGAGCAAACGTTGGAAACTGGGGTGAAGAATTATGATACAGAAAACAGAGGTGTGAGACTGAGGTACAGAAGGACCGTTACAGGGAGCAGAGGTTGCAGACTGGCGCGCAGAAGGACTGTTTCAGAGAGCAGAGTTTGGAGACTGGGGTGCATAAGGCCTGCTACAGAGAGCAGAGGTTGGAGACTGGGTTGCAGAAGGACTGTTATAGAGAGCAGAGTTTTTAGGCTGAGTTGAAGCAGGACTGTTACAGAGAGCAGAGTTTGGTGACAAAGGTGCAAAAGGACTGTTACAGAAAGCAGAGGTTGGAAATTGGTGTACAGAGGGACCGTTACAGAGTGCAGAGGTTGGAGACTGCCGAATATAAAGAGTGTAACAGAGAGCAGAGGTTTGAGAATACGGTGCAGAAGGACTGTTACAGAGAGCAGAGGTTGGAGACTGGGGTGCAGAAGGATTGTTACAGAGAGCAGAGGTTGGAGCCTGGGGTGCAGAAGGACTGTTAAACAGAGTAGAGGTTGAAGACTGGGGTGTAGAAGGACTGTTGCAGAGAGCAGAGGCTGGAGACTTGGGTGAAGAACGACTATTGCCAAGAGTAGAATTTGGAGACTGAGGTTCAGAAGGACTGTTAAGGAGAGACGACGTTGGAGATTGGGGTGCAGAAAGATCGTTTCAGAGAGGAGAGGTTGGAGACTGAGGTTCAAAAAGATCGTAGCAGAGAACAGCGTTTTAAGACTGAGGTGCAGAAGCCCTGTTGCAGAGACCACAGGTTGGAGACTGGGGCGCATAAGGACTTTTGCAGAGAGCAGTGGTTGGAGACTGGGGTGCAGAAGTCTTTTTATAAAGAACAGACTTTGGAGACTGGGGTGCAGAAGGTCTGTTACGTAGAGGAGAGTTGGGAGAAGGGGTGCAGAAGGACTGTTAGAGAGCGCGGAGTTGGGAGACTGGGTTGCTGAAGGATCTTACAGAGAACAGATGTTAGAGACTGAGGTGTAGAAAAATTGTTGTAGAGAGAAGAGTTTGGAGACTGGGGTGCAGAAGGCCTGTTACAGAGAGAGGAGTTTGGAGACTGGGGTGCAGAAGGCCTGTTAAATAGAGCAGAGGTTGAAGACTGAGGTGCAGAAAGACTGTTATAGAAAGCAAAGTTAGGAGACTGGGTGGCACAAGGATCTTACAGAGCAGAGTTTGGAGACTGAGGTGCAGGAGGACTGTTACAGAGAGCATTGGTTGGAGACTTGGGTTCCCATGGATTGTGTAGAGAGAAGAGGTTTCAGACTGAGGTGTAGATTGACTGTAATGGAGAGCAGAGGTTGGAGACACAGGTGCAGAAGGACTGTTACAGAGAACAAATTTTGGAGAGTGTGTTGCTCAAGGATCTTACATAGAGCAGAGTTTGGAGACTGAGGTGCATTAGGACTGTTACAGAGAGCAGATGTTGAAGTCTGGGGTGCAGAAAGATTGTTGCAGAAAGCAAAATTTTCAATCTGAGGTGCAGAAGGACTTTTGCAGAGAGCAGATGTTGGAGACTGGGGTGCACATGGTTCGTTGCAGAGAGCAGAAGTTGGAGATTGCAGTACAGAATAACTGTTGCAGAGAGCAGAGGTTGGAGACTATGGTACAAAAGGACTTTTTCAGAGAGCAGGTGTTGGATACTGTTTTTCAGAAGGACTGTTGCAGAGAGCAGAAGTTGGAGAATGGGTTGCAGAAGGACTTTTGCAGAGAGCAGAGGTTGGAGACTGAGGTTCAGATGGACGGACAAAGAAAGCAGTGATTGGAGACTGGCGTGCAAATAAACCTTTACAGAGAGCATAATTTGGAGACTGTGGTACAGAAGGACTGTTACAGAGAGCAGAGTTTGGAGACTAGGGAGCATAAGGAGTGTTGCAGAGTACAGAGGTTAGAGACTGGGGTGCAGCAGGTTTGTTGCAGAAAGAAGAGGTTGGAGACTAGCGTGGAGAAGGAATATTACCGAGAGCAGAGTTCGGAAACTGGGGTCAGATATTTCAAAGAGCAGAGGTTGGAGACTGGGGTGCAGAAGGATCCTTGCAGCAAGAAGAGTTTGGACACTGGGGTTCAGAAGGGCTGTTGCAGAGAGCAGATTTTAAAGACTGAAGTGCAGAAGCACTGTTTAGAGAGCAGATGTTTGAGACTGGCGTGCAGAAGGACTCTTTCAGAGAGCAGAGGTCGAAGACTGAGGTGCAGAAGGACTGTTACACATAAGAGAGTTTGGAGACTGGGGTGCAGAAAAACTGATACAGAGAGAATAGTTTGAAGAGTGCGGTACAGAAGGACTGTTACAGAGAGTAGAGGGTGGCGACTGGGGTACAGAAAGAGTGTTGCAAAGAACAGAGTTTGGAGACTGAGGTGCAGAAGGACTGTTACAGAGAGCAGAGTTTTTAGACAAGGTTGCAGAAGGGTCTTACAGAGAGCAGAGATTGTAGACCGAGGTGAAGAAGGACTGTTACAGAGAGCAGATGTTGGAGACGGGTGCAGAAGGATTGTTATAGCGAACAGACTTTCGAGACTGGGGTTCAGAAGGCCTGTTATGGAGAGGAAAGTTGCAAGAAGGCGTGCAGAAGGACTGTTAAAGAGGGCAGAGTTTGGAGTCTGGGTTGTAGAAGGTACTTACAGAGAGCAGTTGTTGGAGAGTGAGATGCAGAGGGACTTTCACAGAGAGTAGATTTTGGAGACTGAGGCACAGAAATATTGTTACACAGAGAAGAGCTTGGAAACTGGGGTGAAGAAGGATTTTTACAGAAAGCCGAGTGTGGAGACTGGATTGCAGAAGGATCTTACATAGAGAAGAGGTTGGAGACTGAGGTGTAGAAGCACTGTAACAGAGAGTAGAGGTTGGAGACTCAGGTGCAGAAGGACCATTGCAGAGAGCAGAGGTTGTAGACGGAGGTGCAGAAAGCTTGTTAGAGAGAGCAGAGGTTGGAGACTGGGGTCTAGAAGGACTGTAGCAGAGAGCAAAGGTTGGAGACTAAGTGCAGAGCGACAGTTACACCGAGCACAGGTTGGAGACTGGGGTGCAGAAAGACTGATACAGAAGCAGAGGTTGGAGACTCTGGTCTAGAAGTACCCTTACAGAGAGAAGATGTTGGAGAATGCAGTACAGAAGGACTGTTATAGAGAGCAGAGTTTGGAGACTGGGATGCAAAAGGACTGTTGCAGAGAGCAGAGGATTGAGACTGGGGTGCAGTAGGACTGTTGCAGAGAGCAGAGGTTGCAGACTGACTTGCAGAAGGACTGTTACAGAGGGAAGAGTTTTGAGACTGTGGTGCAAAACGACAGATACAGGAAGCAGAGTTTGGATACTGAGGTGCATAAGGACCCTTACGGAGAACAGCAGTTGGAGACTGCGGTAGAGAAGGACGGTTACAGAGAGCAGAGGTTGGAGACTGGGGTGCAAAAGAACTGATGTAGAGACCAGAGGTTGGAGACTGGGGTGCTGAAGGTTCGTTGGGGCAAGCAGAGTATTGAGACTGGGGTGTAGAAGGACTGTTTCAGAGCGCAGATGTTAGAGACTTTGGTGAAGAAGGACTGTTGCATAGAGCAGAGTTTGGAGACTGAGGTACATAAGGACTGTAAAAGAGAGCAGAGGTTGGAGACTGGGGTTCAGAAGGATTATTGCAGAGAGCAGATTTTTCAGACTGAGGTACAGAAGAACTGTTGCAGAGAGCAGATTTTGGAGACTGGGGTTCAGAAAGACTGTTGAAGGAAGCAGAGTTTTGAGAGTAGGGTGCAGAAGGATCGTTGCAGAGAGCAGAGGTTCGAGACTGGGGTGCAGAAGGATCGTTGGTTCGAGCAGAGTATGGAGACAGCGATGTAGAAGGACTGCTTCAGAGAACAGAGGTTGGAGTCTGAGGTGCAGAAGGACCATTGCAGAAAGCAGAGGTGGGAGACTGGGTTTCAGAAGGATCCTACAGAGAGAAGAGTTTGGACACTGAGGTGCAGAAGGGCTGTTGCAGGGAGCAGAGGTTTGAGATTGGGGTGCAGAAGTACTTTTGCAGAGAAAAGAGGTTGGATTCTGAGGTGCAGAAGGACTTTTACAGAGAGCAGAGGTTGGAGACTGGTTTGCAGAATGACTGACACATTACGCAGAGTTTGGAGACTCAGGTGTAGAAGGACTGTTATAGAGAGCAGAGGCTGGAGACTGCAGTACAGAAGAACTGTTACAGAGAGCAGAGGTTGAAGACTGGGGTGCAGAGGGATTGTTGCAGAGAGCAGATGTTTCAGAGTAAGGTGCAGAAGGAGTGTTACAGAGAGCAGATTTTGGAGACTCTGGTGCAGAAGGACTGATACAGAAAGCAGAGGTTGAAGACTGGGGTGTAGAAGAACTGTAGCAGAGAGCAGAGTTTGGAGACTGGGTTGGAGAAGGACTGTTGCAGACAGCAGATATTGGAGACTGAGGTTCAGAAGGAATGTTGCAGAGAGCAGAAATTAGAGACTGAGGTGCATATGGACTATTGCAGAGGGCAGAGGTTGCAGACTGAGGTGCAGAAAGCCTGATACAGACAGCAGAGTTTTGTGATTGTGGTGCAAAAGGACTGATACAGAAAACAGACGTTGGAGAATGTGGTGCATAAGGACCCTTACAGAGAATAGAGTTTGGAGACTGCAGAACAGAAGGACTGTTACAGAGAGCAGAGGTTTTATATTGGGGTGCAGAATAACTATTATAGTGATCCGAAATTGAAGACTGGGGTGCAGAAGGACCATTGCAGAAAGCAGAGTTCGGAAACTAGGTTTCAGAAGATCTTACAGAGAGCAGAGTTTGGACATAGTGGTGCATAAGGGCTGTTGCAGAGTGCAGAGGTTAAAGATTGGGGCACACTAAAACTGTTGCAGAGAACAGAGTTTGGAGTCTGAGGTATAGAAGTACTATTACAAAGAGCAGAGGTTGGAGACTGGGGTGCAGAATGAATGATACATAACGCAGAGTTTAGAGACTCGGGTGCAGAAGGACCGTTACAGAGAGCAGAGTTTAGAGAATAGGTTGGAAAAGGACCCTTACAGAGAACAGAGGTTGAAGACTGCGGCACAGAAGAACTGTTGTTGAGAACAAGGTTGGAGACTCAGGGGCAGAGAGACCATTGCAGAGAGCAGTGGTTAAAGACTGCAGTGCTGAAGGACTGTTACAAAGAGCAGAGGTTGGAGACTGGGGTGGAGAAGAACTGTTGCAGAGACCATAGATTGCAGAGTGAGGTGCAGAAAGACTTTTACAGAAGGCAGAGTTTGGATACTGTGGTGAAGAAGAACTGATACAGAAAGCAGATGTTGGAGACTGGGGTGAAGAAGGACCCTTACAGAGAACAGAGATTGAAGACTGCTGTACAGAAGAAGTGTTTTTGAAAACAAGGTTGGAGACTGGGGTGCAGAGGGACCATTGCAGAGAGCAGAGGTTGGAGACTGGGGTACAGAATGATCTTACAGACAGCAGAATTTAGAGATTGGGTTGCAGAAAGACTGTTGCAGAATAGACGTTGGAGACTGGCGTGCAGAAGGATCGTTGAAGAGAACAGATTATGGAGACTGGGGTATACAAGGACTGTTCCAGAGAGCAGAGGTTGGAGACTGGGGTGCAGAAGGACTGTTGCAGAGAGCAGTTGTTGAAGACTGAGGTGCAGAAGGACTGTTTCAGAGAGCAGAGTTTGGAGACTGGGGTGCAGAAGGACTGATACAGAGAGCAGAGGTTGGAGACTGAGGTGCAGAAGGAAAGTTCCAGAGAGCAGAGGTTGGAGACTGGGGTGCAGAAGGACTGATACCAAAAGCACAGGTGGGAGACTGGGGTCAAGAAGGACCATTACAGAGAGCAGAGTTACGAGACTGCAGTACAGAAGGACTGTTACAGAGAGCAGATTTTGAAGACTGTGCTACAGAAGGGCGGTTGCAGAGAACACAAGTTGGAAACTGGGGTGCATAAGGACCGTTGCTGAGAGCGGAAGTTGGAGACTGATGTGCAGAAGGATTGTTAGAGATAGTAGAGTTTTGAGACTTGGGTGCAGAAGGATCTTTCAGAGAGCTGAGGTTGGGGACTTGGGTACAGACGCACTGTTGCAGAGAGCAGAGTTCGGAGACTTGGGTGCAGAAGGATCGTTGCAGAGAGAAGAGGTTGGAGTCTGTGGTTTAGAAAGATCGTTGCAGAGAGCAGAGGTTGGAGACTGGGGTGCACAAGGAATATTACATAGAGCACAGGTTGGAGAGTGAAGTGCAGAAGGACTGTTAAAGAGAGTGGAGGTTGGAGACTGAGGTGCAGAAGGACTGTTACAGAGAGCAGATTTCGTTGTCTGGGGTGCAAGACTGATACAGAAATCAGATGTTGGAGCCTAGGGTGCAGAATGATTGTTGCAGACAGCAGAGGTTGGAGACTGGGTTGCAGAAGGACTGTTGCAGAGAGCAAAATTTGGAGCCTTAGGTGCAGAAGGACTGTTACAGAGAGCAGAGGTTGAAGACTGGGATGAAGAAGGACTGTTGTAGAGAACAGAGGTTGAAGACTGGGGTGCAGAGGGATCGTGGAAGAGAGCAGAGTTTTCAGACTGAGGTGCAGAAGGACAAATGCAGAGAGCAGATGTTGGAGACTGGGGTGCAGAAGGGCTGTTGCAGAGAGCAGAGGTTAGAGACTTGTGCACAGAAGGACTGTTTCAGATAGAAGATGGTGGAGAATGGCGTGCAGAACGCCTGTTACAGAGAGCAGAGTTTGGAGAAGGGGTGAAGAAGGGCTGTTACAGAGAGCAGATTTTGGAAATTGGTTTGCAAAAGTATCTTACAGAGAGTAGAGGTTGGATACTGAGGTGCAGAAGGACAATTGCAGAGAGCAGAAATTGAAGACTGAGGTGCAGAAGGACTGTTACAGAGAGCAGAGGTTGGAGACTGAGTTGCAGAAAGACTGATACAGAAAGCAGAGTTTGGAGACTGGGGTGCAGAAGGAGAGCAGAGGTTGGGGATTGCGGTGTAGAAGAACTGTTACAGAGAGCAGAGGTTAGAGACTGGGGTGCAGAAGGACTGTTGCAGAGAACAGAGGTTGGCGACTGAAGTGCAGAACGGCTGCTACAGGGAGAAGAGTTTGGAGACTGGGAGGCAGAAGGACTGTTGCAAAGTACAGAGTTTGGAGACTGGGGTACAGAAGGACCGTTGCACAGAGCAGATGTTGGAGATTTGGATGCAGACGGCCTGTTAAAGAGAGAAAAGTTTGAAGACTGGGATGCATAAGGACTGTTACAGGAAGCAGAGTTTGGAGACTGGGTAGTAGAAGGATCTTACAGAGAGCAGACGTTGGAGAATGACGTGGAGAAGGAGTGTTACAGAGAGCATAGGTTGGAGACTGGGGTGCAGAAAGACAGTTACAGAGAGCACAGTTTTGAGACTGGGGTGAAGAAGAAATGTTGCAGAGAGCAGAGTTTGGAGCCTGAGGTGCAGAAAGACAGTTGCAGAGAGCAGAGTTTGGAGAATGCGGAACAGAAGGACTGTTACAGAGAGTAGAGGTTGGAGACTGGGGTGCAGAAGAAATGTCACAGAGAGTAGAGTTTGGAAACTGGATTCCAGAAGAATGCTATAGAGACCAGAGGTTGTAGACAGAGGTGCAGAAGGACTGATGCAGAGAGCAGACGTTGGAGACTGGGGTGCTGAAGGATCACTGAGAAGAGTAGAGGTTGGAGACTTGGGTGTAGAAGGACTGTTGCAGAGAGCAGAGGTCTGAGACTGGGGTACAGAAGGACTGTTGAAGAGAGCAGAGGTTGAAGACTGAGGTGCAGAAGGACTGTTACAGAGAGCAGAGGTTGAAAACTGGGGTTCAGAAGAACTGATACAGAAAGCAGAGTGTGGAGACTGTGGTGCAGAAGAACTTTTGCAAAGAGAAGAGGTTTGAGACTGCGTTGGAGAAGGAATGTTGTAGAGAGCAGATGTTGGAGACTGAGGTGCAGAAGGACTGTTACAGAGAGCAGAGTTTGAAGCCTGGGTTCAGAAGGACTGATACAGAGAGCAGTGTTTGAAGACTGGGTTACAGAAGGACGGTTACAGTGAGAAGAGTTTGGAAACTGCCCTACAGAAGGACTGTTACAGAGAGTAGATTTTGAAGACTGGGGTGGAGAAGGACTGTTGGAGAGATCAGATGTTTGAGACTTGGGTGCAGAAGGACTATTGCAGAGAGGAGGTGGGAAACTGGGGTGCAGAAGAACTGTTGCAAGGAGGAGAAGTTCGAGATTGGGGTGCAGAGACTGTTGCAGAGAGTAGATGTTGGAGACTGGGGTGGAGAAAGACTTTTGCAGAGAGAAGAATTTGGAGACTGAGGTGCAGAAGGACTGTTACAGAGAGCAGAGGTTAGAGACTTGAGTGCAGAAGGACTGATACACAAAGTAGAGTTTGGAGACTGCGGTACAGAAATACCGTTACAGAGAGTAGAGGTTGGATACTGGGGTGCAGAATAACTGTTGTAGAGAACAGAGGTTGGAGACTGGGGAGCAGAAGGACCATTGCAGAAAGTATGAGTTTGGAGACTGGGTTTAAAAGGATCTTACAGAGAGCAGAGGTTGGAGTCTGAGGTGCAGAAGAATATTACAGAGACAAAAGTTTGAAGACTGGGGTTCAGAAAAACTGATACAGATTGCAGAGTTTTGAGACTGGGGTGCAGAAGGACCATTACAGAGAGCAGAGATTTGAGACTGCAGTACAGAAGGTCTGTTGCAGAGAGAACATATTTGAGACTGGGTTGCAGAAAGAGTGTTGCAGAGAGCAAGGTTGAAGACTGGGGTGCAGAAGGGCTGTTGCAGAGAGAAGAGGTTGCAGAGTTAGGTGCAGAAGGACTGTAACTGAGATCAGAGTTTGGAGACTGTAGTGCAGAAGGACTGATACAGAAAGAAGAGGTTGGAGACTGAGGTGAAGAAGGACCCTTACAAAGAACAGAGGTTGAAGACTGTGGTACAGAAGAACTGTTTTGGAGAACAGAGTTTGGAGACTGGGGTGCACAAGTCTGTTACAGTGAGCAGAGTTTGGAGACTGGATAGTAGAAGGATCTTACAGAGAGCAGAGGTTTGAGACTGACGTTCAGAAGGAGTGTTACATAGAACAGAGTTTGGAGACTAGGGTGCAGAAGGACTGTTACAGAGAGCAGAGTTTGCAGACTTGTTTTTAGAAGAGTCTTACAGAGAGCAGAGGTATGAGACAGAGGTACAGAAAGACTGTTACAGAGAGCAAAGGTTGGAGACTGGGGTACAGAGGGATTGTTGCAGAGAGCAAATTTTTCAAAATGAGGTACAGAAGAACTGTTGCAGAGAGCAGATGTTGGAGACTGGGTTTCAAAGGAACTGTTTCAGGCAGCAAAGGTTGGAGACTGGGGTGCAGATGGATCATTGCAGAGAGAAGAGGTTGGAGACTGGGGTGCAGATAAACTGATACATAGAGTAGAAGTTGGAGACTGGGGTGCACAAGGCCTGTTACAGAGAGCAGAGGTTGGAGACTGAAGTGCAAAAGCACTGTTTCAGAGAGTAGAGGATGGAGACTGAGGTGCAGAAGGACCCTTGCAAAGAGCGGAGTTTGGAGACTGAGGTGCAGAAGGATAGTTACAGAGAAAAGAGGTTGGAGACTGGGGTGCAAAAAACTTTTGCAGAGAGCAGAGGTTTTAGACTGCGGTGTAGAAGGACTGTTATAGAGAGTAGAGTTTGGATATTGGGGTCCAGAAGGACTGTTACAGCGAGCAGAGGTTGGAGACTGGGGTGAAGAAGGACTGTTGCAGAGAGTAGGTGCTGGAGACTGGGGTGAAAAAGGACAGTTGCAGAGAGAAAAAGATGAAGACTGGGGTGCAGAAGGATCCTTGGTGCGAGCAGAGTATGGAGACTGGGCTGTACAAGGACTGTTACACAGAGCAGAGGTTGGAGACTAGGGTTTAGAAGGACTTCTTCAGAGAGCAGATGTTGGAGACTTGGGTGAAAGAGAACGGTTACAGAAAGCAGAGTTTCAAGACTGGGGTGCAGAAGGACCCTTACAGAGAGCAGACTTTGGAGACTGTGGTGCAGAAGCATCATTGCAGAGAGCAGAATTTGTAGACTTGGGTTCAGAAGGATGGTTAGAGAGAGAAGAGGTTGGAGACTGTGGTGCAGAAGGACTTTTACTGAGAGCACAGGTTGGAGACTGGGGTGCAGAAGGACTTTAACAGAGAGAACAGGTTAAAGACTGAGGTGCAGAAAAACTGTTTAAGAGAGCAAAGTTAGGACACTGAGGTGCAGAAGGAGTGTTGCAGAGAGCAGAAGTCTGAGACTGAGGTGCAGAAGGACCCTTACAGAGAGCAGAATTTGGAGACTGTGGTACAGACAAGTGTTACAGAGAGCAGAGGTTGGAGACAGGTGTGCAGAAGGACCTTACAGCGAGCATAGGTTGGACACTGGGGTGCAGAAGGATCGTTGCAGAGAGCAGAGGTTGGAGACTGGAACGAAGAAGGACTGATACAGATAACAGAGGTTGGAGACTGGGGTGCAGAAGGCCTGTTACAGAGAGCAGAGTCTTAATACTGGGTTGCAGGAGGATGTTACAGAGAGCAGAGTTTGGAGACTGAGGTGCAGAAGTACTGTTACAGAAAGAAGAGTTTAGATACAGGTGCAGAAGGACCCTTGCAGAGAGCAGAGGTTGGAGATTGAGGTACAGAAGTCCCATTACAGAGAGCAGTGCTTAAAGACTGGGGTACAGAAGGACAGTTACAGAGAGCAGAGTTTAAAGACTGGGTTGCAAAAGGATCTTACAAAGAGCAGAGTTTGGAGACTGAGGTACAGAAGGACTGTTACAGAGAGCAGAGGTTGGAGACTGAGGTGTAGAAGGACGTTTATAGAGAGTAGAGTTTGGGGACTCGGGTGCAGAAGGACTGTTATAGGAAGCAGAGTTTGAAAATTTAGATGCCTAAGGACCATTAAAGAGAGAAGAGTTTGGAGACTGCGATATAAGACTGTTACCGAGAGAAGAGATTGGAGACTGGGGTGCACCAGGACTCTTACATAGAGCACAGGTTGGAGACTGAGGTGCAGAAAGATAGATACAGAGAACAGAGGTTGGAGACTGGGGTTTCAAAAGACTGATACAGAAATCAGAGTTTGGAGACAGGTGTGCAGAAGGACCTTACAGCGAGCATAGGTTGGACACTGGGGTGCATTAGGATCGTTGCTGAGAGCAGAGTTTTAAGACTGATGTGCAGAAGGACTGTTTAAACGAGCCTGAGGTTTGAGACTGAGGTGTATAAGGACTGTTATAGAGACTGAGGTGCAGAATAATTGTTATAGAGAGCAGAGGTTGGAGACTGGGGTGCAGGAGGACTGATACAGAAAGCAGAGCTTGGTGACAGGGTGCAGAAGGACTGTTGCAGAGAGCAAAGTTTAAGACTGAGGTGGAGAAGGACTGTTGCAGAGAGCAGATGTTAGAGACGGGGGTGCAGAAGGACTGTTGAAGAGAACAGAGATTGTAGACTGGGGTGCAGAAAGACTATTGCAGAGAGCAGAGGTTGCAGACTGAGGTGCAGAAGGACTGTTACAGAGAGCAGAGTTTGGAATGTGGTGCTGAAGGAGTGATACTGAAAGTAGAGGTTGGAGACTGCGGTGACGAAGGACCCTTACGGAGAACAGAGGTTTGAGACTGTGGTACAGAAGGACTGTTACACAGAGCAGAATTTGGAGACTGGGGTTCAGAATAACTTTTGTAGAGAACAGAGGTTGGAGACTGGGGTGCAGAAGGACCATTGCATATAGTAGAGGTTTGAGACTGGATTTCAGAAATAAAATACAAAGAGGAGAGTTTGAACACTGAGGTGCAGAAGGACTGATGCAGAGAGCAGAGTTTGGAGATTGGGGCATAGTAGGACTTTTGCAGAGAGCAGAGGTTGGAGTCTGAGGTGCAGAAAGACTGTTACAGAGAGCAGAGTATAGAGACCGGGGTGCAGAAGAACTGATACAGAAAGCAGACTTTGGAGACTGGGGTGCAGAAGGACCGTTACAGAGATAAGAGGTGGAAGACTGCAGTACAGAAGGACGGTTACAGAGAGCAGAGTTTGGAGATTGGGGTGGAAAAGAAATATTGAAGAGAGCAGATTTTGGAGACTGGGCTGCAGAAGTACTGTTGCAGCGAGCAGAGGTTGAAGACTGGGGTGCAGGAGGACTGTTGCAGAGAGCAGAGGTTGCAGTCTGAGGTGCAGAAGGACCCTTACAGAAAACAGAGTTTGGATACTGTGGTACAGAAGAACTGTTACAGGGAGCAAAGGTTGGAAACTGGGGTGCAGAATAACTGTTGTGGAGAACAGAGTTTGGAGAGTGGGGTGCAGAAGGACCATTGCCAATAGCAGAGGTTGGAGACTGGGTTTTAGAATGATCATACATAAAGCAGAGTTTTGACACTGAGGTGCAGAAGGACTGATGCAGAGAGAAGAGGTTGGAGTTTGGGTCGCAGTAGGACTTTTGCAGAGAACAGAGTTTGGAGTCTGAGGTGCAGAAGGATTGTTTCAGAGAGCAGAGTTTAGAGACTGGGGTGCAGAAGAAATGATACAGATAGCAGAGTTTGGAGACTTGGGTGCAGAAAGACTGTTAAAGATAGCAGTGGTTGGAGACTGAAGTACAGAAGGACGGTAACACAGAGCAGAAGTTGGAGACTGGGTTGGAAAAGGACTGATGCAGAACGCAAATTTTGAAGACTGGGGTGCAGAAGGACTGTTGCAGAGAGCAGAGGTTGCATAGTGAGGTGCAGAAGGACTTTTACAGAGAGAAAAGTTTGGAGAATGGTGTGCAGAAGGAACCTTACAGAGAACAGACGTTGAAGACTACGGTACAGAAGAACTGTTGTAGAGAACAAGGTTGGAGACTGGGGTGCATAGGGACCACTGCATAGAGTAGACGTTAGAGACTGTGGTTTAGAAGGAATGTTACCGAGAGAAGAGTTTGGAAACTGGGGTGCAGAAGAAGCTTCCAGTGGAAAAAAATTTGGAGACTGTTGTGAAGAAGGATTGTTGCAGAGAGAAGACGTTGGAGACTTGGGTGCAGAAGAATCGTTACAGAGAGCAGAGGGTGGAGACTGGGGGTGACGAAGGACTGTTACAGAGAGAAAAGGTTGGAGTCTGGGTTCAGAAGTACTGTTACAGAAAGCAGGGTTTGAAGACTGGTTTTCAGAAGAATCTTACAGAGAGCAGAGTTTTGAGACTGCGGTACAGAAGGACTGCTACAGAGTGCAGAGGCTGGAGACTGGGGAGCAGGAAAACTGTTGCAGAGGACAGAGGTTTGAGACTGGGGTGCAGCTCGACCATTGCAGAAAGTTGGAGACTGGGGTAGAGAAGACATCATACAGAGAGCAGAGTTTGGATACTGGGGTGCAGTAGGATCTTACTGAGAGAAGAGGTTGGAGATTGATGTGCAGTAGGACTCTTACAGAGAGCAGAGTTTGGAGACTGGGGTGCAGAAGGACTGATAGAGAAAGCAGAGATTGGAGTTCGTGGTGAAGAAAGAAGGTTACAGAGAGCAGAGGTTGGACTGCAGTACAGAATGTCTTTTACAGAGAGCAGTGGTTGGAGGCTGGGGTGCCGAATGATTGTTGCAGAGATCAGATGTTGCTAACTAGGGTGCAGAAACACTGTTGCAGAGATCAGAGTTTTGAGACTGGGGTGCAGAAAGACTGATACAGAAAGCAGAGGGTGGAGACTGGTGTGCAGAAGGACTCTTACAGAGAGCAGATGTTGGACACTAGGTTGCAGAAGGCCTGTTAAAGAGAGCAGAGTTTAGAGACTGGGGTGCATAAAAAGTGTTGCAGAGAGCAGAGCGTGGAGACTGGGATGGAGAAAAATTGTTGCAGAGAGAAGAGTTTGGTGACTGCGGTGCAGAAGAACTTTTACAGAGAGCAGCAGTTTTTAGACTGCGTTTAAAAGGATCTTACAGAGAGCAGAGGTTTGAGACTGAGGTGCAGAAGGACTATTGCAGACAGCAGATGTTGGAAACTGCAGTACAGAAGGACTGTTGCAGAGAGCTGAGATTGGAGACTAGGGTACACAAGGAGTTTTTCAGAGAGCAGATGTTGGATACTGTTGTTCAGAAGGACTGTTGCAGAGAGCAGAAGTTGGAGAATGGGGAACAGAAAGACTTTTGCAGAGAGCAGAGCTTGGAGACTGAGGTTCAGATGGACGGATAATGAAAGCAGAGGTTGGAGTCTGGCGTGCAAAAGGACCTTTACAGAGAGCAGAGTTTGGAGACTGGGGAGCAGAAGGACTATTGTGGCGTACAGAGGTTGGAGACTGGGGTGAAGCAGGACCGTTGCAGAAAGAAGAGGTTGGAGACTGGCTTGGAGAAGAAATATTACAGAGAGAAGATTTTGGATTCTGGGGTGCAGAAAGATCTTTTGAGACCAGAGGTTGGAGACTGAGGTGCAGAAGGATCGTTGCAGAGAGTAGATGTTGGAGACTGAGTTTCAGAAGGATCGTTGCAGAGAACAGAGGTTGGAGACTGGGGTACAGAAGGATGGTTGCAGTCAGTAGAGTATCCAGACTGAGATGCAGAAGGACTCTTACACATAGCAGAGTATGAAGACTGAGGTGAAGAAGGACAGTTACAGAGAGCAGATGTGGGAGACAGGGGTGCAGGACTGATACAGAGCAGAAGATGGAGAGTGAGGTACAGAAAGACTGTTACAGGGAGCAGAGGTTGGAGACTCGGGTGCAGAAGGATAATTGCAGAGAGCAGAGTTTTTAGACTGAGGTACAGAAAAACTGTTGCAGAGATCAAATGTTGGAGATTGGGGTGCACAAGGACTGTTGCAGTGAGCAGAGATTGGAGAATGGGGTGCAGAAGACCTTTTACAGAGAGCAGAGATTGGAGACTGGGGTGCAGAAGGAGTGTTGCAGAGCAGATTATGGAGACTAGGGTGTAGAAGCACTGTTTCAGAGAGCAGAGTTTGTATACTGGGGTGCAGGAACATCATACAGAAAGCAGAGTTCAGACACTGAGGTGCAGAAAGACTGTTGCAGAAAGCAGATATTGGAGACTGGGCTCCAGAAGGACTGATACAGAGGGCAGAGTTGGGAGACAGGGGTGCAGAAGCATCTTACAGTGAGCGATGTTTGGAGACTGAGATGCAGTAAGACTGTTGAAGAGAGCAGAAGTTGGAGACTGGGATGCAGAAGGACTGTTATAAAGAGCAGAGTTTGAAGACTGGGGAGCAGAAGGACTGTCGCAGAGTACAGAGGTTTGAGACTGGGGTGCAGCAGGACCGTTGCAGAAAGCAGAAGTTTGAGACTTTTGTGGAGAAGGAATATTACAGAGAACAGATTTTGGAAACTGGGGTGCAGAAGGATTTTTCAGAGAGCAGAGGTTGGAGACTGAAGTGCAGAAGGACTGTTACAGATCAAGCGGTTGGAGACTGGGGTACAGAAGGATTGTTGCAGAGAGCAGAGTTTTAAGACTGAGGTCCAGAAAGATCATTGCAGAGAGCAGAGGTGAAGACTTTGCTGCAGAAGGACTGTTACACAGAGCACACGTTGCAGACTGGGGTGCAGAAGGAATGTTGCAGACTGCAGCGGTTGGAGACTGGGGTGCATAAGGACTGTTGCAGAGAGCAGAGTTGGATATGAGGTGCAGAAGGACTGTTACAGAGAGCAGAGTATGTAGACTGGGGAGAAGAAGGACTGATACAGAAAGCAGAGGTTTGAGACTGGGGTGCAGAATAAGTGTGGCAAAGAACAGAGGTTGGAGACTGAGGTGCAGAAGGACTGTTGCAGAGAGCAGAGTTTTTAGAAAAGGTTGCAGAAGGATCTTACAGAGAGCAGAGTTTGTAGACCGAGGTGCAGCAGGACTGCTTAAGAGAGCAGAGGTTGGAGACTGAGGTTCAGAAGGCCTGTTATAAAGAGCAGAGTTTGTAGAACGGCTCCAAAAGGACTGTTACTGATGGCAGAATTTGCTGACTTTGTTGCAGAAGGATTTTAAAGAGAGCAGATGTTGTAGACTGAGGTGCAGAAAAACTGTTAGAAAGAGTAGAGGTTGGAGACTGAGTTTCAGAAGCACTGTTACAGAGAGAAGAGTTTGGAGACTGGGGTGCAAAAAAACTGTTACAGAGTGCAGAGTTTAAAGACTGGGTTACAGAAGGATCTTACAGATAGCAGATTTGGGAGACTGAGGTGTAGAAGGACTGTTACAGAGAGCAGATGTTGGAGACTGGGGTGAATAAAGACTGTTGCAGAGAGCAGATGTTGGAAAGTAGGGTGCAGAAGGACTGTTGTAGAGAGCAGAGGTTGGAGACAGGTGCAGAATGACTGTGGCAGAGAGCAGACATTGGAGACTGACTTGCGGAGGTCCTGTTACAAAGAGCAGAGGTTGGAGACTTGGAAGCAGAAAGACTGTTACAGAGAGCAGTGTTTAAAGACTGGAGTGCAGAAGGATCATTTCAGAGCACAGAAGAATTTTCAGACTGAGGTGCAGAAGGACTGTTGCAGAGAGGAGTTTTTGGAGACTTGGGTGAGGAAGGACTGTTGCAAAAAGCAGACGTTGGAGACTGGGGTAAAAAAAGGATCGTTGTAGAGAGCATAGGTTTGAGACTGTGGTGCAGAAGGTCTGGTATGGAGAACAGAGGTTGGAGACAGGGGTGCAGAATGCTTGTTACAGAGAGAAAGGTTTGGAGAAAGGGTGCAGAAGGACTGTTACAGAGGGAAGAGTGTGGAGACTGGTTGCCTAATGATCTTACAAAGAGATGAGGTTGGAGACTGAGGTGCAGAAGGACTGTGACAGAGAGTAGAAGTTGGAGACTGAGGTGCAGAAGGATTTTTACAGAGAGCATATTTTGGAGACTGGGGTGCAGAAAGACTGTTGCAGATAGCAGAGGTTGGAGACTGTGGTGTAAAATGACTTTTTGAGGGAACAAAGTTTGGAGACTTGGGTGCAGAAGAAATGTTGCAGACAGCAGAGTTTGGAGACTGAGATGCAGAAGGACTGTTACAGAGATCACTGGTTGGAGACTGGGGTGCAGAAGGACTGATAGAGAAAGAAGAGGTTGGAGACTGTGGTGAAGAAGCAAAATTACAGAGAGCAGACTTTAAAGACCGCAGTACAAGAGGCCTGTTACAGAGAGCAGAGGTTGGAGACTGGGGTTGAGAAGGACTCTTTCAGAGTGCAGATATTGGAGACTTGGGTTCAGAAGAACTGTAGCAGAGAGAAGAGGTTAGAGACTGGGGTGCAGAAGAACTGTCACAGAGAGCTGAGTTTGGAGACTGAGGTGCAGAGGGAATGTTAAAGAGAGCAGAGGTTGGAGACTGGGGTGCAGAAGTACTGATACAGAGAGCAGAGGTTGAAGACTGTGGTGCAGAAGGACCTTTAGAGAGAGCAGAGTTTGGAGACTGCAGTACAGAAGGACTGTTACAGTGAGTATACGTTGGAGACTAGGGTACAGAAGGACTGTTTCATAGAGCAGATGTTGGAAACTGTGGTTCAGAAGGACTGTTGCAGAGAAAAGAGTTTAGAGAATCGGGTGTAGAAGAACTGTTGCAGAGAGCACATGTTGGAGATTGAGGTGCAGAAGGATTCTTACAGAGAGCAGAGTTTGGAGACTAGGGTGCAGAAGGATCTTACAGAGAGCAGAGTTTGGAGACAGGGGTGCAGAAGTACTGTTGCAGAGAGCAGAGGTTGGAGACTGAGGTGCAGAAGGACTGTTATAGAGAAGAGGCTGGAGATGGGGAGAAGAAGGACTGTTACTGAGAACAGAGGTTGGAGACTCATGTGCAGCAGTACCGTTGCAGAAAGCAGAGGTTGGAGACTGGGGAAGAGCTGGAATGTTACTGGGAGCAGAGTTTTAAAACTGTGGTGCAGAATGATATTACATAGAGCAGAGGTTGGAGACAGGGGTGCAGAAGGTTTGTTGAAGAGAGCAGACGTTGGAGACTGGGGTGAAGAAGGATCGTTGCAGACAGCAGAGGTTAGAGACTGGGGAGCAGAAGGACTGTTACAGAGAGTAGAGTTTGGATACTGAGGTGCAGATGAATCGTTGCTTAGAGCAGAGATTGGAGACTGATGTGCAAAAGGACTGTTGCAGAGAGCAGAGGTTGGAGACTGTGGTGCAAAGGATTGTTACAGAGATTAGAGGTTGGAGATTGGCATGCAAAAGGCCTGTTACAGAGAGCAGAGTTCAGAGACTAGGGTGCAGAAGAACTGTTACAGAGAGCAGAGTTTTTAGACAAGGTTGCACAATGATCTTACAGAGATCAGAGGTTGTAGACCAAGGTGCAGCAGGACTGTTACAGAGAGTAGAGTTTGGTGACTAGGGTGCAATAGGATCGTTGCAGAGAACAGAGTTATGAGACTGAGGTGCAGAAAGACTTTTGCAGAGAGCACTTGTTGGAGACTGGGGTGCAGAAGGACTGTTGCAGAGAGCAGAGGTTGGAGACTGGAGTGCAGAAGGACTGTTGCAGAAAGCAAGGTTGGAGACTGAGGTGCAGAAAGACTGTTACAGAGAACAGAGTTTTTAGACAAGGTTGCACAAGGATCTTACGGAGAGCAGAGGTTGTAGACCAAGGTGCAGCAGGACTGTTACTGAGAGCAGAGGTTGGAGACTGGGGTGCAGAAGGATCGTTATAGAGAACAGAGGTCGGAGACTGGGGTGCAGAAGGCCTGTTACAGAGAGCAGAGTTTGGAGATGGGGTGCAGAAGTACTTTTACAGAGAGTAGAGCCCAAGGTGCAGAAGGACCATTGCAGAGAGCAGAGGTTGGAGACTGAGGTGCAGAAGGATTGTTACAGAGAGCAGACGTTGGAGACTTGGTCTCAGAGGGACAGCTGCATAGAGCAGAGGCTGGACATGGGGTGTCGCAGGACTGTTGCAGAGAGCACAGTTTTGAGATTCGGGTGAAGAAGAACTGTTGCAGAGAGTACGGGTTGAAGACTGTTGCAGTAGGACTGTTAAAGAGGCAGAGGTTGGAGACTTTGGTGCAGAAGGACTTTTGCGGAGAGAAGATGTTGGAGACTGGGTTGCAGAAGGACTGTTGCAGAGAGCAGAGTTTGTAGACTGACATGCAGAAGTACTGTTACAGAGAAGAGAGGTTGGAGATTGGGGTGCAGATAGACTGATACAGAAAGCAGAGTTTGGAGAATCGGGTGCAGAAGAACTGTTGCAGAGAGCAGAGTTTGGAGAATGGGGTGCAAAAGGCCTGTTACAGAGAGCAGAGGTTTGAGACTGGGTTTCAGAAGGACTGTTACATACAGCAGAGTTTGGAGACAGGGTTGCAGAAGGATCTTACAGATAGCAGAGCTTAGAGACTGTGGTACAGCAGGACTGTTACAGAGAACAGAGGTTGGAGACTGGGGTGCAGAAGGATCGTTGCAGAGAACAGAGTTTTCAGACTGAGGTGCAGAAGGTCTGTTGCAGAGATCAGATATTGGAGACTGGGGTGCAGAAAGACTGTTGTAGAGAGCAGAGGATGGAGAATGGGGTGCAGAATGACTGATAGAGAAAGAAGAGGTTGGAGACTGTGGTGAAGAAGCAAAATTACAGAGAGCAGACTTTAAAGACCGCAGTACAAGAGGCCTGTTACAGCGAGCAGAGGTTGGAGACTGGGGTTGAGAAGGACTCTTTCAGAGTGCAGATATTGGAGACTTGGGTTCAGAAGAACTGTAGCAGAGAGAAGAGGTTAGAGACTGGGGTGCAGAAGAACTGTCACAGAGAGCTGAGTTTGGAGACTGAGGTGCAGAGAGAATGTTACAGAGAGCAGAGGTTTGAGCCTGGAGTGCAGAAAGACTGTTGCAGATAGCACAGTTTGGAGAATGCGCTGTAGAAGGATTGTTGCAGATACAGAGGTTTGAGAGTTTGGTGCAGAAGGACTGTACAGAAAGCAGAAGTCGAAGACTGGGGAGAGAAGAACCCTTACAGAGTGCAGATGTTGGAGACTGCACTACAGGAGGACTGATACAGAAAGCAGAGGTTGGAGACTGGTCTGGAGAAGGACTGTTTCAGAGTGCAGACCTTGGATACTGGGGTGCAGACGAACTGTTGCAGAGAGCAGAGGATGGAGACTGAGGTGCAGAAGGAATGTTGCAGGGAGCAGAGGTTGGAAACTGTGGTGCAGAAGGAATGATAAAGAAAGGAGAGGTTGAAGACTGGGGTGCAGAACGACCGTTACAGAGAGCAGAGGTTGGAGACTGTGGTACAGAAGGACTGTTACAGAGAGCAGAGGTTGGGGACTGGGGAGCAGATGGACTGTTACTGAGAGCGCATGGTGGAGACTGGGGAGCAGAAGGACTGTTACAGAGAGTAGATTTTGGAGACTGAGGTGCAGTAGGACTATTAAAAAAGCAGAGTTGGGAGACTGGGGTGCACAAGGATCGTTGCAGCGAGCAGAGTTTTCAGATTTAGGTTCAGAATAACTGTTGCTGAGAGCAGATGTTGGAGACTGGGGTACAGAAGGACTTTTGCAGAGAGCAGAAGTTGGAGACTGGGGTCAAGAAAGATTGTTACAGAGATCAGAGTTTGGAGACAGGGGTGCAGAAAAACCATTACAGAGAGAAGATTTTGGAGACTGCGGGACAGAAGGTCTCTTACAGAGAGCAGAGGTTGGAGACTGTGGAGCAGAAGAACTGTTTCAGAGAGCAGAGTTTGGAGACTGGGGAGCAGAAGGAATATTACAGAGAGCAGAGTTTGGAAACTGGGGTACAGAAGGATCTTACAGAAAGAAGAGGTTGGAGACTGAGGTGCCGAAAGACTGTTACATAAAGCAGAGTTTGAAGACTGGGGTGCAAAATGATCGTTGCAGAGAGCAGAGTTGTCAGACAGAGGTGCAGAAAGACTGTTGCAGGGAGCAGATGTTTGAGACTGGGTTGCAAAAGGACTTTTGCAGAGAGCAGAGTTTGAAAACTGGGGTGCAAAAGGATTTTTGTAGAGAGAAGAGTTTTTTGACTGGGGTGCAGAGGGATTGTTGCAGAGAGCAGAGGTTGGAGACTGTGGTGCAGAAGGACCATTGCAGAGATCAGAGTTTGTTAACTGAGGTGAAGAAGGATTATTAAAGAGAACAGAATTTGGATACTGGGGTGCAGAAGGACTGTTGCAGAAAGCAGAGTTTAGAGACTGGGTTTTAGAAGGACACTTGCAAAGAGCAGAGGTTGGAGACTGGGGTGCAGAAGGACTGTTACATAGAGCAAAGTTTGGAGACAGGGTTGTAGAAGGATCTTACAGAGAGCAGAGTTTCGAGACTGAAGTGCAACAGGAGTATTACAGAGAGCAGAGTTTGGAGACTGGGGTGCAGAAGGATCATTGCAGAGAACAGCGTTTTCAGACTGAGGTGCAGAAGAACTGTTGCAGAGAGCAGATGTTGAAGACTGGGGCACAGAAGGATTGTTACAGAGAGCAGAGGTTGGAGACTGGAGTGCATAAAGATCTTACAGAGAGCAGAGATTGGTGACTATGGTGCAGAAAGACTTTTGCCGAGAGCAGAGGTTGGAGACTGGGGTGGAGAAAAATCATTACAGAAAGAAGAGGTTGGAGACTAGGGTTCTGAAGGCCTGTTATAGAGAGGAGAGTTTCGAGACTGGGTTCCAAAATTCCTGTTACAGAGATCAGAGGTTGGAAACTATTCTGCAGAAGGACTGTTACACAGAGCAGAGGTTGGACACTGGGATGCAGATGAATTATGGCAGAGAGCAGAGTTATCAGACTGAGGTACAGAACAACTGTTTCAGGAAGCAGATGTTGGAGACTGGGGTTCACAAGGACTGTTTCAGCAAGCAGAGGTTTCAGACTGTGGTGCAGAAGAATCCTTGCAGAGAGCAGAAGTTGGAGACTGAGGTGCAGAAGGATCGTTGCAGAGAGCAGAGATTCAAGACTGGGTGCAGCAGGATCGTTACAGAGAGCAGAGTTTGGAGACTGGGGTGCAGAAGGACTTTTACAGGGAGCACAGGTTGGAGAATGGGGTGCAGAAGGAATGTTGCAGAGAGCAGAGGTTGGAGACTTGGGTGCAGAAGGACTGTTCCAGAGAGCAGATTAAAGACTGGGGTGCAGAAGGACTGTTTCAGAGGGCAGACTTTAGAGACTGAGTTTCAGAAAGATCTCACAGAGAAAAGAGTTTGGAGACTGAGGTGCAGAAGGACTGTTACATAGAGTGGAGGTTCGAGACTGAGGTGCAGAAAAATCGTTACAAAGAGAAGAGGTTGGACACTGGGGTGCAGGCGGACTTTTACAGAGAGAACAGGTTTGATACTGGGGAGCAGAAGGAATGTTGCTGAGAGCAGAGGTTGGAGACTGGGGTGCAGAAGGACTGCTGCTGAAAGCAGAGGTAGGAGACTGAGGTGCAGAAGGACTGTTACAGAGAGCAGAGGTTGGAGACTGGGGTGCAGAAAGATTATTGCAGAGAGCAGAGTTTTCAGACTGTGGTACAGAAGAACTGTTGCAGAGAGCAGATGATGTAGACTGGGTTGCACAAAGACTGTTGCAGAGAGCAGAGGTTAGAGACTGGGGTGCAGAAGGATTGTTACAGAGAGCAGACGTTGGAGACTGGGGTGCAGATAGACTGATACAGGAAGCAGAGGTTGGAGACTGGGGTGCAGAAGGCCTGTTACAGAGAGCATAATTTGGAGACTGGGGTGATGAAGTACTGCTACAGAGAGCAGATATTGGAGACTGGGTTGCAGAAGGATCTTAAAGAGAGCAGAGGATGGAGACTGAGCCGCAGAAGCACTATTACAGAGAGTAGAGGTTGGAGACTGAGGTGCATAAGGATTGTTACAGAGATCAGAGGTTGGAGACTGGGGTTCAAAAGGATTGTTGCAGAGAGCAGAGGTTTTAGACTGGGATGTAGAAGGACTGTTGCAGAGAGTAGAGGTTGGAGATTGGGGTCCAGAAGGACTGTAGCAGACAGCAGAGTTTGGAGACTAAAGTGCAGGACAGTAACACAGAGCAGAGGTTGGAGACTGTGGTGCAGAAGGACTGACACAGAAAGCAGAGGTTGGAGACTCGGGTGCAATAGTACCCTTACAGAGAGCAAAGGTTTGAGAATGCAGTACAGAAGGACTGTTACAGAGAGCAAAGTTTGGAGACTAGGGTGGAGAATGACTGTTGCAGAGAGCAGATGTTGGAGACTGGGGTGCAAAAAGACTGTTGCAGAGAGCAAAGGTTGGAGACTAGGGTGCAGAAGGACTGTTGCAAAGAGCAGAGGTTGCAGACTGGGTATCAGAAGGATGGTTACAGAGGGCAGAGTTTGGAGACTTTGGTTCAAAATGAATGATACAGAAAGCAGAGGTTGGATACTGGGGTGCATAAGGACCCTTACAGAGAACAAAGGTTGGAGAGTGTGGTACAGAAGGACTGTTACAGAGAGCAGAGGTTGGAGACTGGGATGCATAAGAACTGAGTAGAGAAAAGAGTTTGGAGACTGGGGTGCAGAAGGATAGTTGGGGTGATCAGAGTATGGATACTGGGGTGTAGAAGGACTGTTTCAGATAGCAGAGTTGGAGACTGTAGTGTAGTAGGACTGTTTAAGAGAGCAGATGTTAGAGACTTGTGCGCAGAAGGACTGTTGCATAGAGTAGAGATTGGAGATTGAGATACAGAAGGACTGTTACAGAGAGCAGAGTTTGGAGATTGGGTTGCAAATGGAGTATTACAGAGAGCGGAGTTTTCAGAATGAGGTACAGAAGACTTGTTGCAAAAAGCAGATGTTGAAGACTGGGGTTCACAAGGACTGTTGCAGTGAGAGGAGGTTTGAGACTGGGCTGCAGAAGGATCGTTACAGAGAGCAGAGGCTGCAGACTGAGGTTCAGAAGGGTGGTTGCAGAGAGCAGAGGTTCGAGACTGGGGTGTAGAAGGATCGTTACAGAGAGCAGAGTTTAGAGAATGGGGTGCAGAAAGACTTTTACAGAGAGCACAGTTTGGAGACTGGAATGAGGAAGGAATGTTGCAGAGAGCAGAGGTTGGAGACTTGGGTGCAGAAGGACTGATGCAAAAAGCAGAGTTTGGAGACTAATGTGCAGAAGGACTTTTGCAGACAGCAGAGGTTAAAGACTTGGATGCAGAAGACAGTTACAGATAGCAGACGTTGGAGACTGGGTTTCAGAAGGATCTTACAGGGAAAACAGTTTGGAGACTGCGGGGCAGAAGGACTGTTACAGAGAGCAGATGTTTGAGACTGGGGTGCATAAGGATCATTACAGAGAGCAGAGGTTGGAGATCAAGCTGCAGACAGACTTTTACAGAGAGCATATATTTGATACTGGTTGCAGGAGGAATGTTGCAGAGAGCAGAGGTTGGATACTGGGGTGCAGAAGGACTGTTACAGAGAGCAGAGTTTGGAGACTGGGGTGTAAAAGGACTGTTGATGAAAACAGAGGTTGGAGACTGGGGTGCAGAAGGACCATTTCAGAGAGAAGAGTTTGGAGACTAGGTTCCAGAAGGACTGTTACAGCGAGCAAGGGTTGAAGACTCGTGTGCAGAAGGATCATACAGAGAGCAGAGGTAGGCGACTGGGGTGCAGAAGGAATGTTTTAGAGAGCAGAGGTAGAAGACTGGGGTGCAGATGCATCATTGCAGAGAGTAGAGGTTGGAGACTGGGGTGCAGAAGGCCTCTTAGAGAGAGCAGATGTTGGAGACTGGGTTGCAGAAGGCCTGTAAAAGAGAGCAGGTTTTGGAGACTGGGGTGCAGAAGGACTGTTATAGAGAGCAGAGTTTGCAGACTTGTTTCCAGAAGGGTCTTACAGAGAGCAGAGGTAGGAGACAGAGGTACAGAAAGACTGTTACAGAGAGCAGAGGTTGGAGACTGGGGTGCAGAGGGATTGTTGCAGAGAGCAGATTTTTCAGACTGAGGTACAGAAGAACCGTTGCACAGAGCAGATGTTGGAGACTGGGTTTCACAAGAACTGTTTCAGGCAGCAGAGGTTGGAGACTGGGGTGCAGAAGGATCGTTGCAGAGAGCAGAGGTTTGAGACTGGGGTGCAGATGGACTGATACAGAGAGCAGAGGTTGGAGACAGGGGTGCCCAAGACCTGTTACAGAGAGCCGAGATTGGAGACTGGAGTGCAGAAGGATCTTACAGAGAGCAGAGTTTGGAGACTGAGGTGCAGAAGGATAGTTACAGAGAAAAGAGGTTGGAGACTGGGGTGCAGAAAAACTTTTGCAGAGAGCTGAGGTTTTAGAATGGGGTGTAGAAGGACTGTTACAGAGAGTAGAGTTTGGATATTGGGGTCCAGAAGGACTGTTACAGAGAGCAGAGTTTGGAGACGGGGGTGGAGAAGGACTGTTGCAGAGAGCAGATGCTAGAGACTGGGATGCAAAAGGACAGTTGCCGAGAGAAGAGGATGGAGACTGGGGTGCAGAAGGATCTTTGGGGCGAGCAGAGTATGGAGACTGGGCTGTACAAGGACTGTTACACAGAACAGAGTTTGGAGACTAGATTTTAGAAGGACTTTTTCAGAGAGCAGATGTTGGAGACTTGGGTGAAGATGAACTGTTGCATAGAGCAGAGAA
The DNA here is from genome assembly GCF_052094955.1 of Ictidomys tridecemlineatus. Classification (NCBI taxonomy): domain Eukaryota; kingdom Metazoa; phylum Chordata; class Mammalia; order Rodentia; family Sciuridae; genus Ictidomys; species Ictidomys tridecemlineatus. Next base: position 68,407 of record NW_027521176.1, on the reverse strand, counting down.
TGGAGACTAGATGAAGATGACGGTTACAGAAAGCAGAGTTTGAAGACTGGGGTGCAGAAGGACTCTTACAGAGAGCAGACTTTGGAGACTGTGGTGCAGAAACATCATTGCAGAGAGCAGAATTTGGAGACTTGGGTTCAGAATGATGGTTAGAGAGAGCAGAGTTTGGAGACTGTGGTGCAGAAGGACTTTTACTGAGAGCACAGGTTGGAGACTGTGGTGCAGAAGGACTTTAACAGAGAGCAGAGACTGAGGTGCAGAAAAACTGTTTAAGAGCAAATTTAGGAGACTGGGGTGCAGAAGGAGTGTTGCATAGAGAAGAAATCTGAGACTGAGGTGCAGAAGGACCCTTACAGAGAGCAGAAGTTGGAGACTGTGGTACAGATGAGTGTTACAGAGAGAAGAGGTTTGAGACAGGTGTGCAGAAGGACCTTACAGCGAGCATAGGTTTGATCCTGGGGTGCAGAAGGATCGCTGCAGAGAGCAGAGGTTGGAGCGTGGAATGAAGAAGGACTGATACAGATAACAGAGGTTGAAGACTGAGGTGCAGAAGCACTCTTACAGAGAGAAGTGTTTGGAGACTGAGGTACAGAAGGACCCTTGCAGAGAGCAGAGTTTGGAAATTGAGGTGCAGAAGTCCCATTACAGAGAGCAGTCCTTGGATACTAGGGTACAGAAGGACAGTTACACAGAGCAGAGTTTAAAGACTGGGTTGCAAAAGGATCTTATGGAGAGAAGAGTTTGGAGACTGAGGTACAGAAGGACTGTTTCAGAGAGCAGAGGTTGGAGACTGAGTTGAGTAAGGATCGTTGCTGAGAGCAGAGTTTTCAGACTGATGTGCAGAAGGACTGTTTCAGAGAGCCTGAGGTTTGAGAATGAGGAGCAGAAGGACTGTTATAGAGACTGAGGTGCAGAAGGACTGTTATAGAGAGCAGAGGTTGGAGACTGGGGTGCAGAAGGACTGATACGGAAAGCAGAGATTGGTGAGTGAGGTGCAGAAGGACTGTTGCAGAGAGCAAAGTTTGAGACTGAGGTGGAGAAGGACTGTTGCAGAGAGCAAATGTTAAAGACTGGGGTGCAGAAGGACTGTTGAAGAGAACAGAGATTGTAGACTGGGGTTCAGAAAGACTATTGCAGAGAGCAGAGGTTGCAGACTGAGGTGCAGAAGGACTGTTTCAGAGAGCAGAATTTGGAGAATGTGGTGCTGAAGGACTGATACTGAAAGCAGAGGTTGAATACTGGGGTGCAGAAGGACCCTTATAGAGAACAGAGGTTGGAGACTGTGGTACAGAAGGACTGTTATACAGAGCAGAGTTTGGAGACTGGGGTGCAGAATAACAGTTGTAGAGAACAGAGGTTGGAGGACCATTGCATATAGCAGAGGTTTGAGACTGGATTTCAGAAGTAACATACAAAGAGGAGAGTTTAGACACTGAGGTGCAGAAGGACAGTTGCAGAGAGCAGAGGTTGGAGATTGTTCCACAGTAGGACTGTTACAGAGAACATAGTTTAGAGACCGGGGTGCAGAAGGACTGATACAAAAAGCAGACTTTGGAGACTGGGGTGCAGAAGGACCGTTACAGAGATAAGAGGTTGGAGACAGCAGTTTAGAACTACGGTTACAGAGAGCAGAGGTTGGAGATTGTGGTGGAAAATGAATATTTCAGAGAGCAGATTTTGGAGACTGGGCTGCAGAAGGACTTTTGCAGCGAGCAGAGGTTGAAGACTGGGGTGCAGGAGGACTGTTGCAGAGATTAGAGGTTGCAGACTGAAGTGCAGAGGATCCTTACAGAGAACAGAGGTAGGATACTGTGGTACAGAAGAACTATTACAGGGAGCAAAGGTTGGAGACTGGGGTGCAGAATAACGTTTGTGGAGTACAGAGGTTGGAGACTGGTGCAGAAGGATCGTTGCAGTCAGCTGAGTTTCCAGACTGAGATGCAGAAGGACTGTTACACAGAGCTGAGGTTGAAGAATGAGGTGAATAAGGAAAGTTACAGAGAGCAGATGTGGGATACAGGGGTGCCGGACTGATAAAGAGCAGAAATTGGAGACTGAGGTATAGAAGGACTGTTTCAGAGAGCAGCGGTTGGAGACTCGGGTGCAGAAGGATTATTGCAGAAAGCAGAGTTGGATATGAGGTGCAGAAAGACTGTTATGGAGAGCAGAGTATGTAGACTGGAAAGCATAAGTACTGATACAGAAAGCAGAGGTTGGAGACTGGTGTGTAGAAGGACTGTTACAGAGAGCAGAGGTTGGCAACTAGGGTGCAGAAGGATCTTACAGAGAGCAGAGTTTGTAGACCGAGGTGCACCAGGACTGTTAAAGAGAGCAGAGGTTTGAGACTGGGGTTAAGAAGGCCTGTTATGGAGAGTAGAGTTTGGAGAAGGGCTCCAGAAGGACTGTTACTGATGGCAGAGTTTGGGGACTTGGTTGCAGAAGGATTTTACAGAGAGCAGATGCTGGAGACTGTTGTGGAGAAGGACTGTTAGAGAGAGTAGAGGTTGGAGACTGAGTTTCAGAAGGATCGTTGCAGAGAACAGAGGTTGGAGACTGGGGTACAGGAGGATAGTTGCAGTCAGCAGAGTTTCCAGACTGAGATGCAGAAGGACTCTTACACAGAGCAGAGGTTGAAGACTGAGGTGAAGAAGGACAGTTACAGAGAGCAGATGTGGGAGATAGGGGTGCAGGACTGATACAGAGCAGAAGTTGGAGACTGAGGTACAGAAGGACTGTTACAGAGAGCAGAGGTTAGAAACTCGTCTTCAGAAGGATAATTGCAGAGAGCAGAGTTTTCATACTGAGGTACAGAAGAACTGTTGCAGAGATCAGATGTTGGAGATTGGGGTGCACAAGGACTGTTGCAGCAAGCAGAGTTTGGAGACTGGGGTGCAGAGGGATCGTTGCAGAGAGCAGAGGTTGGAAAGCGGGGTGCAGAAGGCCTTTTTCAGAGAGCAGAGATTGGAGACTGAGGCGCAGAAGGACTGTTACAGAGAGCAGAGATTGGAGACTGAGGTGCAGAAGGAGTGTTGCAGAGCAGATTATGGAGACTAGGGTGTAGAAGGACTGTTCCAGAGAGAAGAGGTTGTAGACTAGGGTTCAGAAGCATCATACAGAAAGCAGAGTTTGGAGACTGAGGTGCAGAAGGACTGTTGCAGAGAGCAGAGGTTAGAGCCTGGTGTCCAGAAGGACTCATACAGAGGGCAGAGTTGGGAGACGGGGGAGCAGAAGTATCTTACAGCGAGCGTAGTTTGGAGACTGAGGTGCAGTAAGACTGTTGCAGAGAGCAGAGGTTGGAGACTGGGGTGCAAAAGGACTGTTATAAAGAGCAGAGTTTGGAGACTGGGGAGCAGAAGGACTGTTGCAGAGTACAGAGGTTTGAGACTGGGGTGCAGCAGGACCATTGCAGAAAGCAGAGGTTAGAGACTGGCGTGGAGAAGGAATATTAAAGAGAGCAGATTTTGGAAACTGGGGTGCAGAAGGATTTTTCAGAGAGCAGAGGTTGGAGACTGAGGTGCAGAAGGATCGTTGCAGAGAGTAGCTGTTGGAGACTGGGGTGCAGAAGGATTGTTTAGAGAGCAGATGTTGGAGACTGGGGTGCAGAAGGACTCTTGCAAAGAGCAGAGCTTGAAGACTGAGGTGGAAAAGACTGTTAAAGAGAAAGCGGTTGGAAACCTGGGTACAGAAGGATTGTTGCAGAGAGCAGAGGTTTAAGACTGAGGTACAGAAAGATCGTTGCAGAGAGCAGAGGCGGAGACTTGACTGCAGAAGGACTGTTACACAGAGCACACAGAGCACACGTTGCAGACTGGGGTGCAGAAGGAATGTTGCAGACAGCAGCGGTTGGAGACTAGGGTGCATAAGGACTGTTGCAGAGAGCAGAGTTTGGATATGAGGTGCAGAAGAACTGTTACAGAGAGCAGAGTATGTAGACTAGAAAGCAGAAGGACTGATACAGAAAGCAGAGGTTGGAGACTGGTGTGCAGAAGGACTGTTACAAAGAGCAGAGTTTGGAGACTGAGGTGCAGAAGGACTGTTACAGAGAGCAGAGATTGGAGACCAGGGTGCAAAAGGAGTGTTGCAGAGCAGATTATGGAGACTAGGGTGTAGAAGGACTGTTCCAGAGAGCAGAGGTTGTAGACTGGGGTGCAGAAGCATCATACATAAAGCAGAGTTTAAAGACTGAGGTGCAGAAGGACTGTTGCAGGGAGCAGAGATCGGAGACTGGGGTCCAGAAGGACTGATACAGAGGGCAAAGTTGGGAGACTGGGTTGCAGAAGCATCTTACAGCGAGCGAAGTTCTGAGACTGAGGTGCAGTAAGACTGTTGCAGATAGCAGAGGTTGGAGACTGGGGTGCAAAAGGACTGTTATAAAGAGCAGAGTTTGGAGACTGGGGAGCAGAAAGACTGTGGCAGAGTACAGAAGTTTGAGACTGGGGTGCAGCAGGACCGTTGCAGTCAGCAGAGTTACCAGACTGAGATGCAGAAGGACTCTTTCACAGAGCAGAGGTTGAAGACTGAGGTGAAGAAAAACAGTTTCAGAGAGCAGATGTGGGAGACAGGGGTGCAGGACTGATACAGAGCAGAAGTTGGAGACTGAGGTACAAAAGGACTGTTACAGAGAGCAGAGGTTGGAGACTCGGGTGCAGAAGGATAATTGCAGAGAGCAGAGTTTTCAGACTGAGGTACAGAAGAACTATTGCAGAGAGCAAATGTTGGAGATTGGGGTGCACAAAGACTGTTGCAGCGAGCAGAGATTGGAGACTGGGTGCAGAGGGATCGTTCCAGAGAGCAAAGGTTGGAAAGCGGTGTGCAGAAGGACTGTTACAGAGAGCAGAGATTGGAGACTGGGGTGCAGAAAGACTGTTGGAGAGCAGATTATGGAGACTAGGGTGTAGAAGGACTGTTCCAGAGAGCAGAGGTTTGAGACTGGGGTGCAGAAGGACTGTTGCAGAGATCAGAGGATGGAGACTGGGTTGGAGAAGGACTGTTGCAGAGAGCAAATGTTGGAATCTGAATGCAGAATGAATGTTGCAGAGATTAGTATTTGGAGACTGGGGTGCATATGGACTATTGCAGACAGCAGAGGTTGCAGACTGAAGTGCAGAAGAATTGATACAGACAGCAGAGTTTCGAGAATGTGGTGCTGAAGGACTGATACATAAAGCAGATGTTGGAGAATGTGGTGCAGAAGGACCCTTAAAGAGAACAGAGGTTGGAGACTGTGGTACAGAAAGACTGTTACAGAGAGAAAAGGTTTTAGACTGGGGTGCATAATAACTGTTGTAGAGATCAGAGTTTGGAGATTTCGGTGCAGAAGGACCATTGCAGAAAGCAGAGGTTGAAGACTGGGTTTCAGAAGGACTGTTACAGAGAGCAGATTTTGCACACTGAGGTGCAGAACGACTGTTGCAGAGAGCAGAGGTTGGAGATTGGGGCGAAAAAGAACTTTTGCAGAGAACAGAGTTTGGAGTTTGAGGTGCAGAAGGACTGTTACAGAGAGCAGAGGTCGGAGACTGGGGTGCAGAACGACTGATACATAACGCAGAGTCTGGAGACTCGGGTGCGTAAGGACTGTTAAAGAGAGCAGAGGTTGGAGACTGCAGTACAGAAGGACTGTTACAGAGAGCAGAGGTTGAAGACAGGTGTGCAAAATTATCTTACAGAGAGCATAGGTTGGAGACTGGGGTGCAGAAGGACTGTTGTAGAGCAGATCATGGAGACAAGGGTGTAGAAGAATTGTTACAGAGTGCAGATGTTGTAGACTGGTGTGCAGAAGTATCATACAGAGAGCAGAGTTTTGAGACTGAGGTGCACAAGAACTGTTGCAGAGAGCAGAGATTGGAGACTGGGGTTCAGAAGGACTGATACAGAGGGCAGAGTTAGGAGACTGGTGTGCAAAAGCATATTACAGCGAGTGAAGTATGGAGACTGAGGTGCAGAAAGACTGTTGCAGAGAGCAGAGGTAGGAGACTGGGGTGCAGAAGCACTGTTAAAGAGAGCAGAGTTTGGAGACTTGGGTGCAGAATGCCTGTTACACAGAGAGGAGGTTGGAGACTGGAGTCCAGAAGGCCTCTGAAAGACAGCAGAGATTGGAGACTGATGTGGAGAAGGACAGGTGCAGAGAACAGAAGTTGGAGACTGGGGTTCATAAGGACCGTTGCAGAGAGAAGAGGTTGGAGACTGATTTTCAGAAGGACTTTTACAGAGAGCACAGGTAGGAGACTGGGGTGCAAAATGAATGTTGCAGAGAGAATAGGTTGAAGTCTGGGGTGCAGGAGAACTGTTCCAGAAAGCAGAGGTTAGAGACTGAGTTGCAGAAAGACTGATAAAGAGAGCAGAGTTTGGAGAGTGGGTTCAGAAGAACTTATTGAGAAAGCAGATGTTGGAGACTGGGGTGCAAAAGGACGGATAAAGAGAGCAGAGTTTGGAGACTCCGGTACAGAAGGACTGCTACAGAGTGAAGAGGTTGGGAAATGGGGTGCCGGAGGACTGTTGCAGAGAACAGAGTTTGGATACTGGGGTGCAGAAGCACCTTTGCAGAGAGCAGAGGTTGGAGACTAAGGTGCAGAATTATTGTTACAGAGAGTAGAGTTTGGATATGGGGTGCAGAAAGATTGTTTTAGTGAGCAGAGTTTGCAGACTGGGTTTCAGAAGGGTCTCACAGAAATAAGAGGTTGGAGACTGATGTACAGAAAAACATTTACAGCGAGCAGAGTTTGGAGACTGGGGTGCAGAAAGATTGTTGCCGAGAGAAGAGTTTTCCAACTGAGGTACAGAAGAACTGTTGCAGAGAGCAGATGTTGGAGACTGGGTGAACCAGGACTGTTGCAGCGAGCACAAGTTGGAGACAGGGTGCTGAAGCATCGTTGCAGAGAGCAGAGGTTGGAGACTGGGGTGCAGAAGGACTGATAAAGACAGCAGAGTTTGAAGACTGGGGTGCAGAAGGCCTGTTACAGAAAGCAGAGTTTGGAGACTGGGTTGCAGAAGGAACTTACAGAGATCAGAGTTTGGAGACTGAGGTGCAGAAGTACTGTTGCAGACAGTAGAGTTTGGAGACCGAGGTGCAGAAGGACCGTTGCAGAGAGCAGAGCTTGGAGACTGAGGTGCAGAATGATTGATAAAGAGAGCAGAGGTTGGAGACTGGGGTGCAGAAAGACTGTTGCAGAGAGCAGAGGTTTTAGACTGGGGTGTATAAGGACTGTTGCAGAGAGTAGAGGTTGGAGATTGGGGTGAAGAAGGACTGTAGCAGAGAGGAGAGTTTGGAGACTAAGGTGCAGAAGGACAGTTACACAGCACAAAGGTTGGAGACTCTGGTGCAGAAGGACTAAGACAGAAAGCAGAATTTGGAGACTCGTTTGGAGAAGGACCCTTACAGGAGCAGTGATTGGATACTGCAGTACAGAAGGACTGTTAAAATGAGCAGAGGTTGGAGACTGGGGTGGAGAAGAACTGTTGCAGAGAGCAGATGTTGGAGACTGGTGTGCAAAAGAACTGTTGCAGAGAGCAGAGGATGGAGACTGGGGTTCAAGAGGACTATTTCAGAAAGCAGAAGTTGCAGACTGAGTTGCAGAAGGACTGATACAGAGGGCATAGTTTGGAGACTGTGGTTCAAAACGACTGATTCAGAAAGCAGAGGTTGGATACTGGAGTACATTAGGACACTTACGGAGAAAAGAGTTTGGAGGCTGCGGTACAGAAGGACTGTTACAGAGAGCATGGGTTCGAGACTGGGGTACAGAAGGATCATTGGGGTAAGAAGAGTATGGAGACTGGGGTGTAGAAGGACAGTTGCAGAGAGCAGAGGTTGGACACTGGGATGTAGAAGGACTGTTGCAGAGAGCAGACGTTGGAGACTAGGGTGCAGAAGGACTGTTGCATAAAGCAGAGGTTGGAGACTTCGTTACAGAAGGACTGTTACAGAGAGCAGAGGTTGTAGACAGGTATGCAGGATTATCTTACAGAGAGCATAGGTTAGAGACTGGGGTGCAGAAAGACTGTTGCATAGCAGATTATGGAGACTAAGGTATAGATGGACTGTTTCTGAGAGCAGAGGTTGTAGACTGGGGTTCAGAACCATCATACAAAGAGCAGAGTTTGAAGACTGAGGTGCTTAAGCACTGTTGCAGAGAGCAGAGATTGGAGACTGGTGTTTAGAAGGACTGATACAGAGGGCAGAGTTGGGAGACTGGTGTGCAGAAGCATCATACAGCGAGCGACCTATGGAAACTTGGTGCAGAAAAACTGTTGCAGAGAGCAGAGGTTGGAGACTGGGTGCATAAGGACTGTTAAAGAGAGCAGAGTTTGAAGACTTGGGTGCAGAAGGCCTGTTACAGAGAGCAGAGGTTGGAGACTGCAGTACAGAAGGACTGTTACAGAGAGCAGATGTTGCAGACTGCGGTGCAGAAGGACTGTTGCAGAGAACAGAACTTGGAGACTGGGGTGCATAAGGACCATTGCTGAGAGAAGAGGTTGGAGACTAATATGCAGAAGGATTGTTACAGAGAGCATAGGTTGGAGACTGTGGTGCAGAACAACTGTAACATAGAGTAGAGTTTGGAGACTTGGGTGCAGACGGACTGATACAGAGAGCAGAGGTTGGAGACTGGGGTACAGAATAAATTTTACAGAGTGCAGAGTTTTAAACTGGAGTGCAGAAGGACTGTTACAGAGAGCAGAGGTTGAAGCTTGTAGTGCAGAAGGACTGATACAGAAAGCAGAGTTTGGAAATGGGCATGAATAAGGACCGTTACAGAGATCAGAGGTTGGATACAGGCGTGCAGAAGGATCTTACAGGGAGCAGAGTTTTGAGACTGTGGTGTAGAAGGAGTGTTGCAGAGAGCAGAGGTTGGAGACTGGGGTGCAGAAAGACTGTTGCAGAGAGCAGAAGTTAAAGACTGTGGTGCAGAAGGACTGTTACAGAGAGCAGAGTTTCGAAACTGGGGTGAAGAAGGATCGTTGCAGAGAGCAGAGATTGGAGACTTGTGTTCAGAAAAACTTTTATAGAGAGCAGAGGTTGGAGACTGGGGTTCAGAAACACTGTTACAGAGAGTAAAGGTAGGACACTTAGGTGCAGAAGGACTGTTACAGAGAGCAGAGTTTTGATACTGGGGTGCAGAAAGGCTGTTGAAGAGAGCAGAGGTTTTAGACTTGGGTATAGAAGGACTGTTGTAAAGAGTAGAGGTTAGAGATTGGGGTGAAGAAGGACTGTAGCAGAGAGCAGAGGTTGAATACTAAGGTGCAGAAGGACAGTTACAAAGAACAAATTTTGGAGACTCAGGTGCAGAAGGACTGATACAGAAAGCAGAGCTTGGACACTCATGTGCAGAAGGACCCTTACAGAGAGCAGTGGTTGGAGACTGCAGTACAGAAAGACTGTTAAAATGAGCAGAGGTTGGAGACTGTCGTGGAGAAGAACTGTTTAGAGAGCAGATGTTGGAGACTGGTGTGCAAAAGGACTGTTGCAGAGAGCAGAGGATGGAGACTGGGGTTCAAGAGGTCTGTTTCAGAAAGCAGAAGTTGCAGACTGAGTTGCAGAAGGACTGATACAGAGAGCATATTTTGGAGACTGTGGTTCAAAACGACTGATACAGAAAGCAGAGGTTGGATACTGGAGTACATAAGGACACTTACGGAGAAAAGAGTTTGGAGGCTGCGGTACAGAAGAACTGTTACAAAGAGCATGGGTTCGATACTGGGGTACATAAGGATAATTAAGGTGAGAAGATTATGGAGACTGGGGTGTACAAGGTCAGTTGCAGAGAGCAGAGGTTGGAGACTGGGGTGTAGAAGGACTGTTGCATAAACAGAGGTTGGAGACTGCGTTACAGAAGGACTGTTACAGAGAGCAGAGGTTGTAGACAGGTGTGCAGGTTTATCTTACAGAGAGCATAGGTTGGAGACTGGGGTGCAGAAGGACTGTTGCATAGCAGATTATGGAGACTAAGGTATAGATGGACTGTTTCCGAGAGCAGAGGTTGTAGACTGGGATGCGGAAGCATCATACAAAGAGCAGAGTTTGAAGACTGAGGTGCTTAAGCACTGTTGCAGAGAGCAGAGATTGGAGACTGGGGTTTAGAAGGACTGATACAGAGGGCAGAGTTGGGAGACTGGTGTGCAGAAGCATCATACAGCGAGCGACCTATGGAAACTTGGTGCAGAAAGACTGTTGCAGAGAGCAGAGGTTGGAGACTGGGGTGCAGAAGGACTGTTAAAAAGAGCAGAGTTTGAAGACTTGGGTGCAGAAGGCCTGTTACAGAGAGCAGAGGTTGGAGACTGCAGTACAGAAGGACTGTTACAGAGAGCAGATGTTGCAGACTGCGGTGCAGAAAGACTGTTGCAGAGAACAGAACTTGGAGACTGGGGTGCATAAGGACCGTTGCTGAGAGAACAGGTTGAAGACTGATGTGCAGAAGAATTGTTACAGAGAGCATAGGTTGGAGACTGAGGTTCAGAAGAACTGTTACAGAGAGTAGAGTTTGGAGAATTGGGTGCAGAAGAACTGATACAGAGAGCAGAGGTTGGAGACTGGGTTACATAAGGAATGTTGCAGAGTGCAGAGTTTTAAACTGGCGTGCAGAAGGACTGTTACAGAGAGCAGAGGTTGAAGCCTGTGGTGCAGAAGGACTGATACATAAAGCAGAGTTTGGATACGGGTATGATGAAGGACCGTTACAGAGATCAGAGTTTGGATACTGGTGTGCAGAAGGATCTTACAGGGAGCAGAGTTTTGAAACTGTGGTGTAGAAGGAGTGTTGCAGAAAGCAGAGGTTGGAGACTGGGGTGCAGAAGGACTGTTGCAGAGAGCAGAGGTTAAAGACTGTGGTGCAGAATGACTGTTACAGAGAGCAGAGTTTGGACACTGGGGTGAAGAAGGATCGTTGCAGAGAGCAGAGATTGGAGACTCGTGTTCAGAAGGACTGTTATAGAGAGCAGAGGTTGGAGACTGGGGTGCAGAAACACTGTTACAGAGAGTAGAGGTAGGAGACTGAGGTGCAGAAGGACTGTTACAGAGAGCAGAGTTTTGAGACTGGGGTGCAGAAGGACTGTTGAAGAGAGCAGAGGTTTTAGACTTGGGTGTAGAAAGACTGTTGCAGAGAGTAGAGGTTGGAGGTTGCGGTGAAGAAGGACTGTAGCCGAGAGCAGAGGTTGGATACTAAGGTGATGAAGGACAGTTACACAGAACAAATATTGGAGACTCAGGTGCAGAAGGACTGATACAGAAAGCAGAGCTTGGACACTCGTGTGCAGAAGGACCGTAACAGAGAGCAGTGTTTGAAGACTGCAGTACAGAAAGAATGTTAAAAAAAGCAGAGGTTGGAGACTGGGGAGGAGAAGAACTGTTTAGAGAGCAGATGTTGGAGTCTGGTGTGTGCAAAAGGACTGTTGCAGAGAGCAGAGGATGGAGACTGGGGTTCAAGAGGACTGTTTCAGAAAACAGAGGTTGCAGATTGAGTTGCGGAAGGACTGATACAGAGGGCATAGTTTGAAGACTGTGGTTCAAAATGACTGATGCAGAAAGCAGAGGTTGAATAATGGAGTACATAAGGACACTTACGGAGAAAAGAGTTTGGAGACTATGGTACAGAAGGACATGTTACAGAGAGCATGGGTTGGAGATGGGGTGCAGAAAGATTATTGGGGTGAGCAGAGTATGGAGACTGGGTTGTAGAAGGACTGCTGCAGAGAGCAGAGTTTGTAGACTGGGTCGTAGAAGGACTGCTGCAGAGAGCTGACTTTGGAGACTTGGGTGCAAAAGGACTGTTGAATAAAACAGAGGTTGGAGACAGGTGTGCAGAATTATCTTACAGAGAGCATAGTTTGGAGACCGGGGTGCAGAAGGGCTGTTGTATAGCAGATTATGGAGACTAAGGTGTAGATAGACTGTTTCTGAGAGCAGAGGTTGTAGACTGGGGTGCAGAAGCATCATACAAAGAGCAGAGTTTGGAGACTGAGGTGAAGAAGCACTGTTGCAGAGAGCAGAGATTGAAGACTGGGGTGCAGAAGGACTGATACAGAGGGCAGAGTTGGGAGACTGGGTTGCAGAAGGATCATGCTGTGAGCGAAGTATGAAAACTTGGTGCAGAAAGACTGTTGCAGAGAGCAAATGTTGGAGACTGGGGTGCAGAAGGACTGTTAAAGAGAGCAGAGTTTGGATACTTGGGTGCAGAAGGCCTGTTACAGAGAGCAGAGGTTGGAGACTGCAGTACAGAAGGACTGTTACAGAGAGCAGATGTTTTAGACTGTGGTGCAGAAAGACTGTTGCAGACAACAGCAGATGGAGACTAGAGTGCATAAGGACAGTTGCTGAGAGAAGAGGTTGGAGACTGATGTGCAGAAGGATTGTTACAGAGAGCATAATTTGAAGACTGAGATGCAGAAAAACTGTTACAGAGAGTAGAGTTTTGAGACTTGGGTGCAGAAGGACAGATACAGAGAGCAGAGGTTGGAGACTGGGGTACAGAAGAAATTTTGCAGAGTGCAGAGTTTTAAACTGGCCTGCAGAAAAACTGTTGCAGAGAGCAGAGGTTGGAGACGGGGTGCCGAAGGACTGTTACAGAGAGCAGAGGTTGAAGCCTGTGGAGCAGAAGGACTGATACAGAAAGCAGAGTTTGGAGACGGGGATGAAGAAAGACCATTATAGAGATCAGAGGTTGGATACAGGTGTGCAGAAGTATCTTACAGGGAGCAGAGGTTTGAGACTGGGGTGTAGAAGGAGTGTTGCAGAGAGCAGAGATTGGAGACTGGGGTTCAGAAGGACTGTTGCAGAGAGCAGAGGTTAAAGACTGTGGTGAAGAAGGACTGTTACAGAGAGAAGAGTTTGGACACTGGGGTTAAGAAAGATCATTGCAGAGAGCAGAGACTGGAGACTCGTGTGCAGAAGGACTGTTACAGGGAGAAGAGGTTGAAGACTGAGGTGAAGAAGGACTGTTACAGAGATAAGATTTTGGAGACTGGGGTGAAAGACTGATACAGAAAGCAGATGTTGGAGACTGGGGTGCAGAATTATTGTTGCAGACAGAAGAGGTTGTAGACTGGGATTCAGAAGGACTCTTGCTGAGAGCAGAATTTGGAGACTTAGGTGCAGAAGGACTGTTACAGAGAGCAGAGGATAGAGACTGGGATGCAGAAGGACTGTTGCAGAGAACAGAGGTTGAAGACTGGGGTGCAGAAGGATAGTGGAAGAAAGCAGAATTTTCAGTTGAGGTGCAGAAGGACTAATGCATAGAGCAGATGTTGGAGACTGGGGTGCAGAAGGACTGTTGCAGAGAGCAGAGGTTGAAGATTTGTGTGCAGAAGGACTGTTCCAGAGAGGAGATGTTGGAGACTGGGTTGCAGAAAGCCTGTTACAGAGAGCAGAGTTTTGAGAAGGGGTGAAGAAGGACTGTTACAGAGAGTAGATTTTGGAGATTGGTTTGCAAAAGTATCTAACAGAGAGTAGATGTTGGATACTGAGATGCATAAGGACTGTTACAGAGAGTAGAGGTTGGATACTGAGGTGCAGAAGGACTGTTACAGAGAGCAGAAGTTGGAGACTGAGGTTCAGAAAGACTGATAAAGAAAGCAGATTTTACAGACTTGGGTGCAGAAGGACCATTACAGAGAGCAGAGGTTTGGCACTGCTTTGCAGAAAACCTGTTACAGAGAGCAGAGGTTGGAGACTGGGGTGCAGAAGGACTGTTGTAGAGAGCAGATGTAGGATACTGGGGTGCAGAAGGATTGTTGCAGAGAACAGAAGTTGGCGACTGAGGTGCAGAAGGACCGTTATAGATAGCAGAGGTTGGAGACTGGGGTGCAGAAGGATCTTACAAAGAGCAGATGTTGGAGACTTAAGTGCAGAATGACTGTTGTAGAGAGCAGACGTAGGAGACTGGGGTGCAGAAGGATTGTTGTAGAGAGCAGAGTTTGGAGACTGGGGTGCACGACTGGTAAGAAAGCAGAGGTTGGAGACTGGGGTTCCAAAGGACCGTTACAGAGAGCTTAGATTGGAGACTGGGGTGCAAAAAGACATTTACAAAGAGCAGCGATTGAAGACTGGGGAGCGGAAGAGCTGTTGCAGAAACAGAGGTTTAAGACAGGGTTGCAGAAGGACCTTTGGAGAGAGCAGAGTTTGGAGACTAAGGTGCAGAAGTATTGTTACAGAGAGCAGAGTTTGGAGACTGCAGTGCAGAAGAACTGTTACTGAGAGTAGAGTTTGGACACTGGGGTAAAGAAGCATATTACAGCGAGCAGAGGTTGGAGAGTTGGTGTCACGACCCCCTTGCCCGCAAGGAAGACGCGACTCAGGAATCTTCTTTCAGCAGTTTATTCAGGCCCTTGATATTCTTCTAATGATTCTTTTACTACCCGGAATAATAATTGGATGCCCCTCCCAGCCTTAATAAAGCACCTCGAACCCCAATGCAAAGCTGCCACGTGTACCCTTCTCACAGGGTGCTAGAAAATGACACGCCAACTTTCTCTGATAAGGAGCTGGGAACACGCCAACTCTCTTTGATATGGAGTTGTCCTTCACAGACCACAACGGAGCCAGTGCCATCATGTAATGGCGACCACAGTCCGCAGGAACGGCTCACCACAGTTCCCCCTTTTTGTTTCACTAAGACAATACAGGCGAGAGTAGAGGTCCTATCCCACTGTGCAAAAGTGGCTGCATAGTATGGGCCAGCCCCAGGGGGCGCCTTCCCCAGACCTGACACCATATCAGCTGACGCCTTTTTTCATGGGGCAGGGCGGAGACACGTCAAACCCGCATGCAATAGGACATGCTCCCCTTGAGGTCCCTCTTCTCAATGGATCACTCAAGTGCAGTGCCTTGCCTCGCATCCTGTATCGTGACGATGGTGAGTAAGAGGGAATAGCTGAGGTTGAACTGTGGCCATGCAGAGGTACAACTACAAACAAGTTGGCAGCACCCTGAAAGAAAGGCACGGACTTTAAAGTGATAGATAAAGACCAGTGTGGAAACCCTTCTGCGTGCAATGGCAACAAGACCCGCAGAGTGCAAGGGCTTTCCAGCACTAAGAGAAAGACAAAAGAAGGACATGTCGTACCCAGTGCAATGTTATAATAACTTGGGGTGCAACGACCATGTCAAAGGCTTAGTGCTTAAGATGCGCAAGCCAGACCTGTGGCGAGTTGCCAGTTTCTAAAGCAGCAAGAGCTTGTATGATCATAGCCTTATCTTGAGCACTACGAGCTTTAAGGCGACAGAGAAACCACAAACAGAGGAACATACCAAAACAACACAGTGCACCAAAAATGCCTACTCCCACCCACTCTTTAAAAAAGGAAAAAGCAGAAGATATCCAATTGGTGAATTGACCCAGAGTCACGGGATCGACACGGGTACTATTCAAGACAGCTATCTGGGTTAGTTGAGACTGGATCATGTCTTCCACTTCCATGGACCAATTTCCGGCCAGATATCCACCAATGATGTGGGAAGCATTCCTGGAATCATTAAATCTGACAGAGGTTATACATAAATGTGCACGTTGGTCAATGCAGCCTAAAAGTACTAGGTCAGCCAATTCTTCTACCTGAGCTTGAAGAAAATCTATTCTTTGGTTGGTAGCTAAAATCCCCGACAAAATATGTTGATTAATCGCATTTTGTGATTCAAGTATAGTGGACGTTTGTTGAACAACTTGATTAATAGTGGCAGCAGTTTGTACTTGACTGGCCATGGCTACTCCGGCCGTAACTGCTGCAGCAGCAGATGCCGCCACGGCTGTCACTATAGCTGCCGTGATTCCAAAATCTCTGCGGACTCTAAGTAGCTCTACAATAGGAAATTTATCTGGATCCGCAGTGACTGGTATTGGGACAAAAGTTGGAATTTTCATAATTACTGCTACAGTCCAAGAACCATTCCAACACTCAGATAAGAAACAGGTAGTATGAGAACAATCCAGCATCCCCGACGAGGTGTGATTAGCTAAAAGGAACAGGAACGGGGATTGGATACAGACCATTGCAGGAGGCAATGGGGCATAATGTAACAGAGAGTTGAACGAAACAGATGTAAGCCTATTACCTCGTTCACTCTCCTTAGTAGTGCCAGAAACATTAGCCAGCCAACTTTTGGCTCCTAGTAATTGAGCCAATGCAGAAATATTGGCTGAAGCCCCCTTCTCATTGGAAATTAGCCATTGAAACCAGGACCAACCTGTTCCTGTAGAGGAGTTGGCATTGTTGTTAAAGTTATAAACATATCTCTTCAGAGGGGGGGGAAAGGAGAAACCTTTAGCAACTTGATGTTTCTCCCAAGAATGATCCTGACAAGGCGTAAATGTCGGGGGAAAACCAAAATTAGGGGTACAGTAGGGAGAGGCCTTGAAATGAGTGGCATAGCAAGTACTATTAGAAGAAGGAGGCATTGGGATTAATACCTCGGAGATAATAGCTAAAGTAGTTATGTTTAAAACAGAGCTAGTTGCGGGGGTCCCTGAGCCTGATTGCTTCCCTGAAACTACTTGGCTCAATACAGCACTGAGAATACTCCCTGAGACTCGACTGGACCGCAATGGGTCCTCCCAGTTAGTCAAATTTTTGGTCTTAAGGCTAATACAATTAGTGTTCCCAAGACTGAAACAAAAAACTCCTGTGAGATTAACTTGAGACTGATTAAAAATATTTTCCATGTCCCCTCTAGGAGAGGTATAAGGAGCAGACATCTCACATGAGGTAGAAAAAGGAGTGGGGAGGACACTAGAATTACTATGAACTGGCATTGGCATTGGCCATGCCCGTGCCACTGCCCACCACTGCATTGGTGCCATCTGTACCGATGGCACCAGCATCAGAGCCAGAGCACTCATCAGAATGAAGCTCCTCATCATGGGGCTGTTGTGGCACCTCCTGCTGCTGGTTAGTAGATCTCGAGACTCTTCTTGTCAGGCGTTCAGGGATCCACAGCGGTTCCGTGCGATCCTGGGGAAAAACACATACAGATCCTCGTGCCCATGTCAGCACGGGGTCAGGGCCGTTCCATTGGCCCGTAAGAACATCCTTCCACTTAACATAGCCAGTCACAGAAGGCTGAGGGGACACATGTCTATCGGCCGCAGAGCGGCCATGAATATCCAAATTCAAAAAATTAATGGTAAAAAGAGCTAAGGACAGGCTTTCTTTAGGAGTGTGGTCAAATCCTATTCCCCCTTTTTGTTTTTCTAAGGTTTCTTTTAAGGTGCGGTGGGCACGTTCAACAATGCCTTGCCCTTGAGGATTGTAAGGCAACCCATGAGCAAGTTGTACTCCCATAGTAGAACAAAAGGATGTAAACTGTCTGCCCGTATAAGCAGGTCCATTATCAGTCTTAAGGGATGCAGGTGCACCCCATGCTGCCCATGCCTCTAAGCAATGATCAATAACATTACGTGCCTTTTCTCCCGATAAAGCAGAAGCATGAATAATTCCAGAGTATGTGTCAATAGAAACATGTACATATTTGAGGTTACCAAAGTCAGGCACGTGAGTGACGTCCATTTGCCAGACGACCAATGACTTCAATCCTCGTGGGTTTACACCATAAGCAGGAGGATGAAGAAATGTGACACAATGGGGACATTGTAATACTATCTGACGAGCATCTGCTCTGGAGATGGAAAAACGTCTGCGCAGCGTCATAGCATTGACATGAAAGTTGTGGTGAAACAATTTAGCTTCTTCTAAGGAGGAGGCCAAGCATACCAACTGGCTTCTAGTTGCCGAGTCAGCACAGGCATTACCCTGTGATAACGGGCCAGGAAGAGAGGTGTGAGCCCGAATGTGCATTGGATAGAAAGGGGCAGTACGGCTACGGATAAGCTGTTGAAGCTGATTAAAGTAAGCAGACACAGCATGGGTGTCACTAATAGCTCCTACAGCCTCCAGAATTTTGAGCGCCTGCACCACATAGATGGAGTCCGAAATGAGATTGAAAGGAAAAGAACACTGTTTAAAAACTTCAATGACAATTTGCAGTTCTACCCATTGTGGATTTCCAGGAGCAAATTGATGCTGGACAGGGGGAGAGTCATTAATCACATAAGCTCCCATTCCAGACTTAGAGCCATCAGTAAAAATGTTAACAGCCCCTGGAATTGGAGTGGGTGAAGTTACTTTAGGGAAAATGATAGGATGCTCTTTAACAAAATGGAGTAATGGATGAGAAGGGTAATGATTATCAATATCCCCTTGAAACGAGCAACATAGAATGGCCCAGTTGTCCAGAGTAGCACACAAAACATTAAGTTGAACTTTAGAATAGGGTATGATAAGAGAAGAAGGTGCTTGTCCAAAAAATTGAATGCTCTGTTGAATCCCTCTAAGTGCTAACGCTGCAACAGCATCAGGATAGTATTCCAAAGATTTTCCTGGGGATACATGTGGGTGGATCCATAGTAAAGGCCCATCTTGCCACAGTACTCCAGTAGGCTACCGCATAGTGGCAAGCACACATAACTGGAAAGGTTTATCACTCTGGAGCCTGCATAGAGTAGCATGTTGTATAGCTTCTTCTACTTTTATAAGGGCCGCTCTGGCCTCTTTAGTGAGGGTACGAGGGGAAGTAAGATCTGGATCACCCTTAGGAATAGCATACAAAGGCTGGAGCACGATATTAGGAATATGTAAATAACCTCTTATCCAATTAATATCTCCCAACAGTTTTTGAAAATCATTTAGAGTTTGGAGATCTTGAGTTCTTATAGTAACCTTTTGTGGCTTTAATATGTCATATCCAATCGTCGCTCCCAAATACTGAATAGAATCCCCTGTTTGAACCTTCTCAGGTGCAATATGTAATCCATACTGAGCTAACAACTTCACCAAGTCTTTATAGACCTCATAAACTGACTGTTGTAATTTGGCTGCCAATAATACATCATCCATATAATGAATAATCTTAATGGAAGGATATTGTTGTCTGAGAGGTGCGAGTGCCTTCCCTACATACATCTGGCAAATCGTAGGACAGTTAGACATTCCCTGTGGTAAAACAACCCACTCAAACCTTTGATCTGGTTCCTCGTGATTACACGAGGGAAGGGTGAAGGCAAAACGCTGTGAGTCTTTAGGATGCAAAGGAATAGAAAAGAAACAGTCTTTAATGTCAATAGCAATGATATGCCAACCCTGAGGAACAGAGGAAAGCAGCGGCAGCCTGAAACACCCCCGCCATACGGAGGCGGATCGGGAGGCTGTCTTTTCTTGAGCCCTTGCTTATCTCTGTTCCCTGTACCTAAACTCCCTAGCTGCCGAGACAGCGTCTCCAGCTCCTCCTCTTCATTATCTTCTACCTCTGACCCACTTTCGCATGGGGGCGTGCGCAGCACACTGAGATCTGGATACAGTCTCCTCCCGTTCTCCACGCCCCGCACACTCCCCTCTTCCTGAGACACTTCACTCTCTGTTGTTTCTGATTTTTCCTCATGCAATTGTTCTAAAACCTCCTGCCCTTTAACAAGCGCTTCTTGGCATCGGCCATCCGTAAGACAACTACGGACCATCTTCCAGAGGGGTATCACCCCGCCCTCTAGCATGCCCTGCTCACGAGCCAAGTCAAGGTCTTTGCCTAATTTATCCCAGCTGGGTGTAGTGAGGCTGCCTGAAAATGCAAAACACGGTGCAGCTGTATCTACCCTCTGTAAAAATTTCTCTAAGGTACTGCGTTTCACCTCCAGTCCCTTGGAACGTAAAAGGCCATCGAGGGCTAGAAGGAGTGGACTTGAAGTCACAGCACCCATAACGCAACACAAGAAAAAACAGAAATTGAAAGTGAAAGTACACAAAACAAAACGAACATACACAGAAAACAAAAACGAAAATACAGAGTGCAATTGCTATGAGATGTAATGCCCTCTCTTTTTACAGAGGAGCAGGTACCTTTTAATGCTCCCTCTTTATGTATAGAGGAGCCTCCGCTTTTTAACAGCGGGTCCCACCTTACCTGGGACTTACCGGCGCGCCTCCCTGACTGCTGAAAGTTCTGGTTCCTGGGTGTTTCTTTGTTTCTTTTCTCCCGGGTCTCGGCACCACTTGTCACGACCCCCTTGCCCGCAAGGAAGACGCGACTCAGGAATCTTCTTTCAGCAGTTTATTCAGGCCCTTGATATTCTTCTAATGATTCTTTTACTACCCGGAATAATAATTGGATGCCCCTCCCAGCCTTAATAAAGCACCTCGAACCCCAATGCAAAGCTGCCACGTGTACCCTTCTCACAGGGTGCTAGAAAATGACACGCCAACTTTCTCTGATAAGGAGCTGGGAACACGCCAACTCTCTTTGATATGGAGTTGTCCTTCACAGACCACAACGGAGCCAGTGCCATCATGTAATGGCGACCACAGTCCGCAGGAACGGCTCACCACAAGTTGGGTGAAGAAGGACCTTTGCAGAGAGCAGAATTTGGAGACTGGGGTGCAGTAGGATTTTACAGAGAATAGAGTTTGGATATTGAGGTGCAGAAGGACTGTTGCATAGAGCAGAAGTTGGAGATTTGGGTGCAGAAGGACTACTTCAGAGAGCAGAAGTTGGAGACTGAGGTGCAGAATGACTGTTACAGAGAGCAGAGGATTGAGACAGGGGTGCAGAAGGAATGATACAGAAAGCAGAGTTTGGAGACTAGGGTACAGGAGGACCATTACAGAGAGCAGAGGTTGGAGTCTGCAGTACAGAAGGACTGTTACAGAGACCAGAGTTTGGAGACTGGGGTGCAGAAGGACTGCTGCAGAGATTAGATGATTAAGACTGGGGTTCAGTAGGACTGTAGCAGAGAGCAGACTTTGGAGACTGTGGTGCAGAAGGACTGATACAGAAAGCAGTGTTTGGAGACTGGGGTGCAGAAGGACTGTTACAGAGAGCAGACTTTGGAGGCTGTGGTGCAGAAGGACTGATACAGAAAGCAGAGGTTGGAAACTCGGGTGCAGAAGGACCCTGAAAAGAAACAGAGGTTGGATACTGCGGAACAGATAGACTGTTACAGAGAAGTCTTTGGAGACTGGGGTGCAGAAGAAGTGTTTTAGAGAACAGAGGTTTAACTGGGGTGCAGAAGGATCGTTGAAAAGACCAGAGGTTGGAGACTGGGGTGCAGAAGAACTGATACAGAAAGCAAAGGTTGGAAACTCGGGTGCAGAAGGACCCTTAAAGGAAACAGAGGTTGGATACTGCGGAAAAGATAGACTGTTACAGAGAGCAGTGTTAGGAGACTGGGGTGCAGAAGAAGTGTTGTAGAGAACAGAGGTTGAAGACTGGGGTGCAGAAGGATCGTTGCAGAGAGCAGAGGTTGGAGACTCGTGTGCAGAAGGATTGATACAGAAAGCAGAGGTTGGAGACTCTGGTGCCAAAGGATCCTTACAGAGAGCAGAGGTTGGAGACTGAGGTGCAGAAGGACTGTTGCAGAGAGCAAAGTTTGCAGACTAAGTTGCAGAAGGACTGTTACAGCGGGCAGATTTTTGAGACTGTGGTGGAAAACAACTGATACAGAAAGCAGAGGTTGGATACTGGGGTGCATAAGGACCCTAGGGGAGAGAGCAGAGGTTGGAGACTGTGGTGCAGAAGGACTGATACAGAAAGCAGTGTTTGGAGACTGGAGTGCAGAAGGACCGTTACAGGGAGCAGAGTTTGGAGACTGTGATACAGAAGGACTGTTACAGAGAGCAGAGTTCAGAGACGGGATTGCAGAAGGATCTTTCAGAGAGCAGAGGTTGGAGACTCGGGTGCAGAAGGACTGTTGCAGAGAGCATTCGTTGGGGACTGGGGTGCAGAAGGATCATTCCAGAGAGCAGAGGTTGGCAACTGGGGTGTAGAAGGACTGTTGCAGAGAGCAGAGGTTGGAGACTGAAGTGCAGAAAGACTGTTGCAGAGCAGATGTTGGATACTGGGCTGCAGAAGGACTGTTGCAGATAGCAGAGGTTGGAGACTGTGGTGCAGAAGAACTGATACAGAAAGCAGATTTTGGAGACTGGGTGCAGAAGGACCATTACAGAGAGCAGAGGTTAGAGACTGCAGTACAGAAGAACTGTTGTAGAGAAGAAGGTTTAAGATTGGGGTGCATAGGGACCATTGAAGAGGGCAAACTTTGGAGACTGCGGTGCAGATGGAATGTTATAGAGAGCAGAGTGTGGAAACTGGGGTGCAGAAGAATCTTAAAGAAAGGAATGTTTGGAGACTTGGGTGCAGAACGATTTTTTTCAGAGAGCAGATGTTGGAGACTGGGGTGCAGAAGGATTGTTGCAGAGAGTAGATTATGGAGACTGTGGTATTGAAGGACTTTTCTAGAGAGCAGACGTTGGAGACTGGGGTGCAGGAGGACTGTTGCAGAGAGCAGTTGTTGAAGACTGAGGTGCAGAAAAACTGTTACAGAGAGCAGTGTTTGGAGACTGGGGTGCAGAAGGACTAATACTGAGACCAGAGTTTGGTGACTGGGGTCCAGAACGATCTTACAGAGAGGAAATTTTTGATACTGGGGTGCAGAAGGATTGTTGCAGAGAGCAGTCTTTGTAGACTGGGGTGCAGAAGGATCGTTGCAGAGAGTGGATTATGGAGACTGGTATATAGAAGGACTGTTCTAGAGAGCAGAGTTTGGAGACTGGGGTGAAGAATGACTGTTGCAGAGAGCAGTTGTTGAAGACTGAGGTGTAGAAAAACTGTTACAGAGATCAGTGTTTAGAGACTAAGGTGCAGAAGGACTGTCGCAGTGAAGAGAGGTTGGAGACAGGGTGCAGAAGGACTGTGCAGAGCGCAGTGTTTGGAGACTGGGCTGCAGAAAGATTGTTACAGAGAATAGAGGTTAGAGACTGCTGTAAAGAAGAACTGTTAAAGGAAGCAGAAGTTTGAGACAGGTGTGCAGAAGGATAGTACAGAGAGCAGAGTTTGGAGACTGGGGTTAAATAGGACTGATGCAGAGAGCAGAGATTGGAGAATGGGGTGCAGAAAAATTGTTGCAGAGAGAAGAGGTTGGATACTGAGGTGCTGAAGGCCTGTTACAAAGAGCAGAGCTTGGAGACTGGGGAGGAGATGACATGTAACACACAGCAGAGTTTGGATACTGAGTGGCATAAGGATCTTACAGAAAGCAGAGGTTTGTGACTGAGGTGCTGAAGGACTGTCAGAGAGAGCAGAGGTTGGAAACTGGGGTTCAGAAGGATCCTTTCAGAGAGCAGAGTTTTTAGAATGAGGTTTAGAAAAACTGTTGCAGAGAGCAGATGTAGGGGACTGGGGTGCAGAGGACCTGTTGCAGCCAGCAGAGGTTGGAGACTTGGGTGTAGAAGGATCGTTGCAGAGAACATATGGTGCAGACTGGGGTGCCGAAGGAGTTTTACAGACTGCAGAATTTTGAGACTGGGGTGCAGAAGGACTGTTATAGAAAGCAGAGTTTGGAGACTGGTTTTTAGAAGGATCTTACAGAGAGCAGAGGTTGGCGACTGAGGTGCAGAAGGACTGTTACAGAGAGAAGATGTTGAAGACTGAGGTGCAGAAAGACCTTTGCAAAGAGAAGAAGTTGGAGACTGATTTTCAGAAGGACTGTTGTAGAGTGCAGAGGTTGGATACTTGGGTGTAGGACTGTTGCAGAGAGCAGAGGTTGAAGTTTGGGGTTCTGAAAGACTGTTGCAGCTAGCAGAAGTTAGAGACTGAAATTCAGCAGGACAGTTACAGAGCACAGGTTGGAGATTGAGTGCAGAAGGACTAATAGAGAATGCAGAGTTTGGAGAGTGGGGTGCAGAAGGACCGTTACAGAGAGAAGAGTTTGAAAACTGCAGTACAAAGTTCTGTTACAGAGAGCATAGTTTCGAGACTGGGGTGGAGAAGGACTTTTGTAGAGAGCAGATGTTGGAGACTGGGGTGCAGAAGGACTTTTGCAGAGAGCAGAGGTTGGAGACTGGGTGCAGTAGGACAATTGCAGAGTGCAGAGGTTGCAGACTGTGGTGGAGAAGGACTCTTAAAGAGCAGAGTTTGGAGGCTGTGGTGCAGAAGGACTGATACAGAAAGTAGAGGTTGGAAACTCGGGTGCAGAAGGACCCTGAGAAGAAACAGATGTTGGATACTGCGGAACAGATAGACTGTTACAGAGCAGTGTTTGGAGACTGGGGTGCAGGATAAGTGTTTTAGAGAACAAAGGTTGAAGACTGGGGTGCAGAAGGATCGTTGCAGAGACCAGAGGTTGGAGACTGTGGTGCAGAAGGACTGATACAGAAAGCAGAGGTTGGAAACTCGGGTGCAGAAGAACCCTTAAAGGAAACAGAGGTTGGATACTGCAGAACAGAGAGACTGTTTCAGAGAGCAGTGTTTGGAGACTGGGGTGCAGAAGAAGTGTTGTAGAGAACAGAGGTTGAAGACTGGGGTGCAGAAGGATCATTGCAGAGGGCAGAGGTTGGAGACTGTGGTGCAGAAGAACTGATACAGAAAGCAGAGGTTGGAGACTCTGGTGCCAAAGGATCCTTAAAGAGAGCAAAGGTTGGAGACTGAGGTGCAGAAGGACTGTTGCAGAGAGCAAAGTTTGCAGACTAAGTTGCAGAAGGACTTTTACAGCGGGCAGATTTTCGAGACTGTGGTGGAAAACAACTGATATAGAAAGCAGAGGTTGGATACTGGGGTGCATAAGGACCCTTAGAGAGAGCAGAGGTTGGAGACTGGGGTGCAGAAGAACTGTGGAAGAGGACAGAGTTTGGATACTGCGGTGCAGAAGGATCATTGCGGCGAGCAGAGTATTGAGACTAGGGCGTAGAAGGACTGTTGCAGAGAGCAGAAGATGTAGACTGGGGTGTAGAAGGACTGTTGCAGAGAGCAGATATTGGAGACTTGGGTGCTGAAGGACTGTTGCAGAGACCAGAGTTTGGAGACTGGGGTGCAGAAGGACTGCTACAGAGAGCAGACTTTGGAGACTGGGGTGCAGAAGGATTGTTGCAGAGAGCAGATTTTGGAGACTGGGGTGCAGAAGGACTTTTACAGAAAGCACAGGTTGAAGACTGGGGTGCAGTAGGACTTTTACAGAGAGCACAGTTTGGAGAGTCATGTGCAGAAAATCTATTGCACAGAGCAAATTTTGGAGACTCGGTTGCTGAAGGAGTGTTGTAGAGAGCAAAGATTGGAGATTATAATGCAGAAGAACCCTTACAGAGAGCAGAGTTTCAAGACTGCTTTTCAGAAGTACTTTTACAGAGAGCAGAGGTTGGATACAGGTGTGCAGAAGGATATTACAGACAGCATAGGTTTAAGACTGGGGTGCAGGAGGACTAGTGCAGAGAGTAGAGGTTAGAGACTAGGGTGCAAAAAATAGTTGAAGAGAGAAGAGTTTGGAGACTGGGGTCAAAACGCCTGTTATAGGATGGAGTTTGGTGTGCAGAAGGCCTGTTACAGAGAGCAGTGCTTGGAGACTGGGGTGCAGAAGGATAGTTACAGATAGCAGAGTTTAAAAAGTGGGTTTCAAAAGAATATTACAGAGACAAAAGTTTGGAGACTGAGGTACATAGGACTGTTACACAGAGAAGAGGTTTGTGACTGAGATGCAGAAGGATCGTTCCAGAGAGAAGAGTTTTCAGACTGAGTTGCAGAAGAACTGTTACTGAGAGCAGATGTTGGAGACTAGAGTGGAGAAGGTCTGCTGAGGAAAGTAGAGGTTGGAGACTGAGGTTCAGAAGGACTGTTACAGAGAGCAGAGGTTGGAGACTGGGTTTCAGAAGGATCTTACAGAGAGCAGAGTATAGACAATGAAGTGAAGATGGGCTGTTGCAGAGAGCTGAGTTTGGAGATTAGGGCGCAGAAGGACTGTTGCAGAAAGCAGAAATTGTAGTCTGAGTTGCACAAGGACTATTACAGAAAGCAGAGTTTAAAGACAAGGGTGCAGAAAGACTGATAGAGAAAGCAGAGTTTGGAGACTGGGGTCCAGAAGGACCTTAACAGAGAGAAGAGTTTGGAATCCGCAGTTAAGAAGGACTGTTACAGAAAGCAGATGATGGAGACTGCGGTGGAGAAGAACTGGTGCAGAGACCAGATGTTGGAGACTAAGGTTCAGAAGGACTGTTGCAGAGAGCAGAGGTTAAGGACTTGTGTGCAGAAGTACTGTTGAAGAGAGCAGAGGTTGAAGAGTGAGGTGCAGAAGGACTGTTACAGAGAGCAGAGTTTAAAGACTGAAGTGTAGAAGGATAATTTCAGAGCACAGAATTTTCAAACTGAGGTACAGAAAGACTGTTGCAGACAGCAGTTGTTGAAGACTTGGGTGCAGAAGGACGTTGGAGACTGGGGTGAAAATTGAACATTGTAGAGAGCAGAGGTTTGAGACTGGGGTGCAGAAGGACTTGTACAGAGAACAGACGTTGGAGACTGGGGTGCAGAATGCTTGTTACAGAGAGAAAGGTTTGGAGAAAGGGTGCAGAAGGAGTGTTACAGAAGGAAGAGTTTGGAGACTGGTTGCCTAAAGATCTTACACAGAGCAGAGGTTGGAGACTGAGGTGCAGAAGGATTGTTACAGAGAGCAGATTTTAGAGACTGGGGTGCAGAAGGACTGTTGCAAATAGCAGAGGTTGGAGACTGTGGTGTAGAAGGACTGTTTGAGGGAACATAATTTAGAGACTTGGGTGCAGAAGAAATGTTGCAGAGAGCAGAGTTTGAAGACTGAGATGCAGAAGGACTGTTACAGAGATCACTGGTTGGAGACTGGGGTGCAGAAGGACTGATAGAGAAAAAAGAGGTTGGCGACTGTGGTGAAGAAGCAAAATTACAGAGAGCAGACTTAAAAGACCGCAGTACAGGAAGCCTGTTACAGAGAGCAGAGGTTGGAGACTGGGGTTTAGAAAAACTATTTCAGAGTGCAGATATTGGAGACTGGGGTGCAGGAGAACTGTTGCAGATAGAAAAGGTTAGAGACTGGGGTGCAGAAGAACTGTCACAGAGAGCAGAGTTTGGAGACTGAGGTGCAGAGGGAATGTTACAGAGAGCAGAGGTTGGAGACTAGGGTGCAGAAGTACTGATACAGAGACCAGAGTTTGGAGACTGTTGTGCAGAAGGACCTTTAGAGAGAACAGAGTTTGGAGACTGCAGTACACAAGTACTGTTACAGTGAGCATACGTTGGAGACTAGGGCACAGAAGGGCTGTTTCAGAGAGCAGATGTTGGAAAGTGTGGTTCAGAAGGACTGTTGCAGAGAACAGAGGTTAGAGAATCGTGTGTAGAAGGACTCTTGCAGAGAGCACATGTTGGAGACTGAGGTGCAGAAGGATTGTTACAGAGAGCAGAGTTTGGAGACTAGGGTGCAGAAGGATCTTACAGAGAGCAGAGGTTGGAGACAGGGGTGCAGAAGTACTGTTACAGAGAGCAGAGGTTGGAGACTGAGGTGCAGAAGGACTGTTATAGAGAAGAGGTTGGAAATGGGGAGAAGAAGGACTGTTACTGAGAACAGAGGTTTGAGACTCATGTGCAGCAGTACGGTTGCAGAAAGCAGAGGTTGGAGACTGGGGTAGAGATGGAATGTTACTGAGAGCAGAGTTTTGAAACTGTGGTGCAGAAGGATATTACATAGAGCAGAGGTTGGAGACAGGGGTGCAGAAGGACTGTTGCATAGAGCAGATGTTGGAGACTGGGGTGCAGAAGGATCGTTGCAGAGAGCAGAGTTTGAAGACTGGGGTGCAGAAGGTTTGTTGTAGAGAGCAGACGTTGCAGGCTGTGGTGAAGAAAGATCATTGCAGACAGCAGAGTTTAGAGACTGGGGAGCAGAAGGACTGTTACAGAGAGTAGAGTTTGAATACTGAGGTGCAGATGAATCGTTGCTTAGAGCAGAGATTGGAGACTGAGGTGCAAAACGACTGTTGCAGAGAGAAGAGGTTGGAGACTGTGGTGCAAAAGACCTGTTACAGAGAGTAGAGGTTTGAGATTGGCGTGCAAAAGGCCTGTTACAGAGAGCAGAGTTCAGAGACTAGGGTGCAGAAGAACTGTTACAGAGAGGAGAGTTTTTAGACAAGGTTGCACAAGGATCTTACAGATATCAGAGGTTGCAGACCAAGGTGCAGCAGGACTGTTACAGAGATCTGAGGTTGGTGACTAGGGTGCAGAAGGATCATTGCAGAGAACAAAATTTTCAGACTGAGGTGCAGAAGGACTTTTGCAGAGAGCACATGTTGGAGACTGGGGTGCAGAAGGACTATTGCAGAGAGCAGAGGTTGGAGACTGGAGTGCAGAAGGACTGTTGCAGAGAGAAAGGTTGGAGACTGAGGTGCAGAAAGACTGTTACAGAGAGCAGAGTTTGGAGACTGGGGTGCTGAAGAATTGGTAAGGAGAGCAGAGGTTGGAGACTGGGGTGCAGAAAGATCGTTATAGAGAACAGATGTCGGAGACTGTGGTGCAGAAGGCCTGTTACGGAGAGCAGAGTTTGGAGAAGGGGTGCAGAAGTACTTTTGCAGACAGTAAAGCCCGAGGTGAAGAAAGACCATTGCAGAGAGCAGAGGTTGGAGACTGAGGTGCACAAGGATTGTTACAGAGAGCAGACGTTGGAGACTTGGTCTCAGAGTTACTGCTGCAGAGAGCAGACGCTGGACATGAGGTGTAGGAGGACTGTTGCGGAGAACACAGGTTTGAGATTTGGGTGACGAAGGACAGTTGCAGAGAGTACAGGTTGAAGACTGTGTTGCAGTAGGAATATTACAGAGGGAGAGGTTGGAGACTTTGGTGCAGAAGGACTTTTACAGAGAGCAGATGTTGGAGACTGGGTTGCAGAAGGAATGTTGCAGAGAGCAGAGTTTGTAAACTGAGATGCAGAAGGACTGTTACAGAAAGAAGAGGTTGGAGATTGGGGTGCAGATGGACTGATACAGAAAGCAGAGTTTTGAGACTCGGGTGCAGAAGAACTGTTGCAGAGAGCAGAGGTTGGAGAATGGGGTGCAGAAGACCTGTAAGAGAGAAGAGGTTAGAGACTGGGGTGCAGAAGGACTGTTACAGACAGCAGAATTGGGAGACAGGGTTGCAGAAGAATGTTACAGAGATCAGAGCTTAGAGACTGTGGTACAGCAGGACTGTTACAGCACCATTGTTGAGAGCAGAGTTTTGAGACTGAGGTGCATCAGGATTGTTACAGGGAGCATAGGTTGGAGCCTGGGGTGCAAAAGGACTGTTGCAGATAGCAGAGTTTGGAGACTGCAGTGTAAAAGGATTGTTGCAGATAAAGAGGTTTGAGACTTTGGTGCAGAAGGACTGATAGAGAAAGCAGAGGTTGAAGACTGGGGAGCAGAAGAATCCGTACAGAGTGCAGATTTTGGAGACTGCACTAAAGGAGGACTGTTACAGAGAGCAGAGGATGGAGAATGGTGTGGAGAAGGACTGTTTTAGAGTGCAGACCTTGGATACTGGGGTGCTGACAAACTGTTGCAGAGAGAAGAGGTTGGAGACTGGGGTGCAAAAGAATTGTCACAGAGAGCAGAGGATGGAGACTGAGGTGCAGAAAGAATGTTGCAGGGAGCAGAGGTTGGAAACTGTGGTGCAGAAAGAATTATACAGACAGGAGATGTTTAAGACTGGGGTGCAGAATGACCATTACAGAGCGCAGAGGTTGGAGACGGAGGTACAGAAGGACTGTTACAGAGAGCAGAGTTTGGAGACTGGGGAGTAGTTGGACTGTTACAGAGAGCAGAGTTTAGAGTCTGGGGAGGATAAGAAATGTTACAGAGAGCAGATTTGGAAACTTGGGTGCAGAAGGATCTTACAGAGATCAGAGGTTGGAAGCTGGGGTTCAGAAGCACTGTTACAGAGAGTAGATTTTGGAGACTGAGGTGAAGTAGGACTGTTAGAAAAATCAGATTTTGGAGACTGGGTTGCAAAAGGATCGTTGCAGAGAGCAGAATTTTCAGACATAGGTTCAGAAGGACTGTTGCTGAGAGCAGATGTTGGAGACTGGGGTACAGAAAAACTTTTGCAGAGAGCAGAGGTTGGAGACTGGGGTGAAGAAGGATTGTTACAGAGATCAGAGTTTGGAGACTGGGGTGCAGAAGAACCATTATAGAGAGAAGAGGTTGGAGACTGCTGGACAGAAGGACTTTTACAGAGAGCAGAGGTTGGAGACTGTGGAGCAGAAGGACTGTTTTAGAGAGCAGAGGTTGGAGACTGGGGAGCAAAAGGAATATCACAGAGAGCAGAGTTTGGAAACTGGTGTGCAGGAGGATCTTACAGAAAGAAGAGGTTGGAGACTGAGGCGCCAAAAGACTTTTATATAAAGCAGACTTTGAAGCCTGGGGTGCAAAATGATCGTTGCAGAGAGCAGAGTTGTCAGACAGAGGTGCAGAAAGACTGTTGTAGGGAGCAGATGTTTGAGACTGGGGTGCAGAAAGACTTTTGCAGAGAGCAGAGGTTGGAAACTGGGGTGCAAAAGGATTGTTGTAGAGAGCAGAGTTTTTAGACTGGGTTGCAGAGGGATTGTTACAGAGAATAGAGGTTGGAGACTGTGGTGCAGAAGGACCATTGCAGAGATCAAAGTTTGGTAACTGAGGTGAAGAAGGATTGTTAATGAGAACAGAAGTTGGAGACTTGGGTGCAGAAGGACTGTTTCAGAAAGCAGAGTTTGGAGACTGGGTTTTAGAAGGACCCTTGCAAAGAGCAGAGGTTGGAGACTGGGGTGCAGAAGGACTGTTACATAGAGAAGAGTATGGAGACAGAGTTGCAGAAGGATCTTACAGAGAGCAGAGTTTTGAGACTTAGGTGCAACAGGAGTATTACAGAGAGCAGAGTTTGGAGACTGGGGTGCAGAAGCATCATTGCAGAGAACAGCGTTTTCAGACTGAGGTGCAGAAGGACTGTTGAAGAGAGCAGAGGTTGGAGACAGGGGTACAGAAGGATTGTTGCATAGAGCAGATATTGGATACTGGGGTGCACAGGGATCGTTGCAGAGAGCAGAGATTGGAGACTGGGGTGCAGAAAGACTGTTGCAGAGAGCAGACTTTGGATAGTGGTGTACAAAAAGATCGTTGCAGACAGCAGAGTTTTGAGACTGGGGTGCAGAAAGCCTGTTGCAAAGAGTAGAGTTTCGAGACTGAGGTGCAGAAGGATCGTTGCAGAGAGCAGAGGTTGGAGACTGGGGTGCAGTAGAACTCCTACATGGAGCAGAGTTTTTAGACAACGTTAGACAAGGATCTTACAGAGAGCAGAGTTGTAGACCGATGTGCAGCAGGACTGTTACAGAGAGCAGAGGTTGGAGACTGGGGTGCAGAAAGATCGTTGTAGAGAACAAAGTTTTCAGACTGAGGTGCAGAAGGACTTTTGCAGAGAGCACATGTTGGAGACTGGGGTGCAGAAGAACTGTTGCAAAGAGTAGAGTTTTGGGACTGGGGTGCAGAAGGATCATTGTAGAGAGCTAAATTTTTAAACTGGGGTGCAGAAGGATTGTTACAGTGAATAAAGTTTGGAGACTGGGGTGCAGAAGGCCTATTATGGAGAGCAGAGTTTGGAGAAGGGGTTCAGAAGTACATTTACAGAGAGTAGGTTTTGGAGACTGAGGTGCAGAAGAACCGTTGCGGAGAGCAGAGGTTAAAGACTGAGGTGCAGAAGGATTGTTACAGAGAGCAGAGGTTGGAGACTGGGTTCCAGAGGGACTGTTGCAGAGAGAAGAGACTGGACAGTGGGGTGTAGAAGGACTGTTGCGGAGAGCACAGGTTGGAGATTGGGGTGCAGAAAGACTGTTGCAGAGAGCAGAGTTTCGAGACTGGGTTACAGAGGCAGAGGTTGGAGATTTGGTGCAGAAGGACTGTTGCAGAGAGCAGATGTTGGAGACTGGGGTGCATAAGGACTGTTACAGAGAGCAGAGTTTGTAGACTGAGATGCAGAAAGACTATTACAGAGAGCAGAGGTTAGAAATTGAGGTGCAGATGGACTGATACAGTAAGCAGAGATTGGAGACTGGGGTGCAGAAGGTCTGTTACAGAGAGCAGGGTTTGGAGACTGGGGTGCAGAAGACCTGTAAGAGAGAAGAGGTTGGAGACTTCTGTGCAGAAGGATTGTTACAGATTGCACAGTTTGGAGACTGTGGTGCAGAAGGTTCGTTGCAGAGATCAGAGGTCTCAGACTGAGGCTTAGAAGGACTAATACAGAGTGCAGAGGTTGGAGTCTGAGGTTCATAAGGGTTGTTAGAGAACAGAGTTTGGAGACTGGGGTGCAGAAGGACCGTTTCAGAGAGCAGATGTTGGAGACTGGGGTGCCGAAGGACTGTTACAGAAAGTAGAAGTTGAAGACTGTAATGCTGAAGCATCATTACAGTGAGCAGAGGTTGGAGACTGAGGTGCAGAAGGACTGTTACAGAGAGGATAGTTTGGAGACTGGGGTGCAAAAAGATTTTTGCAGAGAGCAGATTTTTCAGACTGAGGTGCAGAAAGAATGTAGAAGAGAGCAGATGTTTGATTCTGGTGTGCCGAGGACTATTACAGAGAGCAGAGTTTGGAGACTGGGGTGGAGAAGAATCGTTAGAGAGAGCACAGGTTGGAGAGTGGGGTGCAGAAGGCCTATTACAAAGAGCAGAGGTTGTAGTCTGGGGTTCAGAAGGCCTTTTACAGAGAGCAGAATTTGGAGACTGGGGTGCAGAAGAACTGGTAAAGAGAACAGAGCTTGGAGACTGGGTTGAAGATGGACTGTTTCAGAGAGCAGAGGTTGGAGACTGTGGTGAAAAAGGATCCTTTAGAGATCGGAGGTTGAAGACTGAGGTGCAGAAGGATGGCTACAGAGAGCAGAGATTGGAGACTGGGGTGAAGCAGGACAGATTCAGAGAGCACAGTTGGGAGACTGGGGTGAAGAAGAAATGTTGCAGAGAGCAGAGGTTGGAGACTGGGGTGCAGAAGGACTGTAGCAGAGAGTAGAGTTTGGAGACTGCCGTGCAGAAGGACTGTTGCAGAGAGCAGATGTTGGAGACTGGGATGCAGATGGATCCTTGCAGAGAGAAGATGTTGGAGACTGGGGTGCAGAAGAACTGGTGCAGAGAGCAGAGTTTGGAGACTGAGGTGCAGAAGGACTGTTACAGAGAGAAGAGGTTGGAGACTGGGATGCAGAATAACTGATATTGAAAGTAGAGTTTGGAGACTGGGGTGCAGAATGACTGTTACAGGCATTATAGTTTGGAGATTGCGGTACAGAAGAACTGTTACAGAGAGCAGAGTGTGGAGCCTGGTGTTCAGAAGGACTGTTGCAGAGAAAAAAGTTTGGATACTGGGGTGCATAAAGACTGTTATAGAGAGCAAAGTTTGGAGACCTGGGTGAAGAAGGATCTTACAGGGAGCAGAGATTGGAGACTGGAGTGCAGAAGGACTGTTGCAGAGAGCAGAGTTTAAAGACTGGGGTGCAGAAGGACTGTTGCAGGGAGAAGTGGTTGGAGACTGAGGTGCAGATGGTTCATTGCAAAGAGAAGAGGTTGGAGACTGGGGTGCATTAGGTCTGTTACAGAGAGAAGATTTTGGAGACTGGGGTTCAGAAGACCTGTTACAGAGAGCAGAGGTTGGAGACTGAGGTGCAGAAGGATTGTTACAGAGAGCAGAGGATGGAGACTAAAGTGCAGAAGGACTCTTACAGAGAGCAGAGGTAGGAGACTGGGGTGCAGAAGGATCATGCAGAGGGCAGAGGTTGGAGACTGAGGGGCGGAATGATCATTGCAGAGAGCAGAGGTTTCAGACTGTGGTGCAGAATGATCGTTACAGAGAGCAGAGGTTGGAGACTGGGGTGCAGAAGGACAGTTACTGAGAGCACAGATGAAGACTGGGGTGCAGAAAGAGTGTTACAGAGAGAAGAGGATGGCGACTGGTGTCCAGAAGAAGTGTTACAGAGAGCAGAGTTTGTAGATTGGTGTCCAGAAGAACTGTTAAAGAGAGCAGAGTTTGGAGACTGAGATGCAGAAAAATTGTTACAGATAGCAGAGTTTTGACACTGATGTTCAGAGGGACTGTTACAGAGAGCAGAGCTTGGAGACTGGTGTGTAGGAGGATCATTGCAGAGAACAGAGGTTTGAGACTGAGGTGCCGAAGGTTCGTTGCAGAGAGCCGAGGATGCAGACTTAAGTGCAGAAGGATCGCTACAGATTGCAGAGTTTGAAGACAGAGAGCACAGGTTGGAGACTGGGGTTAAGAAGAAATGTTGCAGAGAGCACAGGTTGGAGACTGGGGTGAAGAAGGACTGTTGAAGAGAGCAGATTTTGGAGACTGTGGTACAGAAGGACTTTTACAAAGAGGAGAGGTTGGAGACTGGGGTGCAGAACGATTCTTACAGAGAGCAGACATGGAGACTGGGGTGCAGAATAACTGTTGCATAGAGCAGAAGTTAAAGACTGGGTTGCAGAAAGTTCGTTGCAGATAGTAGAGGTTTGAGACTGGGGAGTAGAAGAACTTTTTCAGAGAGCAGAGGTTTGAGACTGGGGTGCAGAAGAACTGATACAGAAAGCAGAGTGTGGAGACTGGGGTGCAGTAGGACCGTTACACAAAGCAGAGTTTGGAGACTGCGGTACACAAGGACTGTTAGAGAGAGCTGAGTTTGGAGACTGGGGAGCAGAAGCAGTAATGCAGAAATAGAGTTTGGAGACTGGGGTGGCGAAGGACAGTTACAGAGAGCACAGATGGAGACTTGGGTGCAAAAGAAATGTTGCAGAGAGCAGACGTTGGAGACTGAGGTGAAGAAAAACCGTTGAAGAGAGCAGAAGTTGGAGACTGAATTGTGAAGAACTGTTACAGAGAGCAGAGTTTGGAGACTGGGGTGCAGAAGAACTGATACAGAAAGCAGACGTTGGAGACTGGGGTTCAAAAAGACCGTTACAGAGAGAAGATGTTGGAGACTGTGGTACAGAAGGACTGTTACAGATAGCACAGTTTCGAGACAGGGTTGCAGAAGGATTTTACAGAGAGCATTTTGGAGACTGAATTTCAGAAGGACTGTTTCAGAGAGCAAAGGTTGGAAACTGGGGTCCAGAAGGATTGTTTCAGAGTTTAGAGTTTTCAGACTGATGTGCAGAAAGACTGTAGTAGAGAGCAGATATTGGATCATGGGGTGCAGAAGGACTGTTACAGAGAGGAGAGTTTGGAGACTGGGTTGCAGAAGAATCGTTGCAGAGAGCACAGGTTGGGGGCTGGGGTGCAGAAGGCCTGTTACAGAGAGCAGAGGTTGAAAACTGGAAGGATCTTACAGAGAACAGAGTTTGGAGACAGAGATAAAGAAAGACTTTTGTAGAGCATAGAGTTCGGAGACTGAGTTGCAGAAGGACTGTTACAGAGAGAAGAGGTTGGAGACTGAGGTCCAGAAGGATCATGACAGAGATCAGAGTGTGGAGACTGGGGAGAAGAAGGAGTGTTAGAGAGAGCAGAGTTTGGAGATTGGGGTGCAGTAGAACTGTTACCTGGAGCAGAGGTTGGAGACTGGGGTGCAGAAGAACTGTTGCAGAGAGCAGAGTTTGAAAACTGAGGTGCAGAAAGACTGTTACAAAGAGCAGAGGTTGGAAACTGGGGTGCAGAAAAACCATTGCAGAGAGCAGAGGTTGGAACCTGGGGAGAAGAAGGATCGTTGCAGAGAAAAGATGTTGGAGACTGGGGTTCAGAAGGACTGTTACAGAGATCAGAAGTTGGAGACTGAAATGCAGAAGGACCTTTTCAGATTGCAAAACTTCGAGACTGAGGTGGAGTAGGACTTTTAGAGAGGAGAGGTTGGAGACTGGGGTGCAAAAGGATTCTTACAGAGAGCAGAGTATGGAGACTAGGGTGCAGAAGGAGTTTTACAGAGTGCATAGTTTGGAGATTGGGGTTCAGAAGAACTGTTACAGAGAGCAGAGGTTGGAGACTGGGGTGTAGAAGGTCTCTTACAGGGAAAAGAGTTTGGAGGCGTACGTGAAGATGAATTTTAAAGAGAGCAGATTTTGAACACTGATGTGCAGAAGGACAGTTACAGAGAGCAGAGCTTGGAGACTGGGGTGCAGAAGGAGTGTTGCAAAGAGCAGAGTTTGGAGACTGTGGTGAAGAAGGATCGACATAGAGAGCAGAGGTTGGAGACTGGGGTGCAGCAGGACAGTTGCAGAGAGCACTGTTTGGAGACTGGGGTGAAGAAGGACTGTAGCAGAGAGCAGAGGTTGAAGACTGGGGTGCAGAAGGACTGTTGCAGAGAGAAGAGGATGGAGATTGGGGTGCAGAAGGACTGTTGCAGAGAGCAGAGGTTGAAGACTGAGGTGAAGAAGGACTGTTACAGAGAACAGAGTTTGGAGACTTGGGTGCAGAATAACTGATATCGAAAGTAGAGTTTGGAGTCTCGGGTGCAGAAAGAGCATTACAGACAGCAGAGGTTGGAGACTGCAGTACAGAAGAACTGTTACAGAGAGCAGAGTTTGGAGCCTTAGGTGTACAAAGACTTTTGCTTAGAATAGAGGTTGGAGACTGGGGTGCAGAAGGACTGTTGCAGAGAGCAGATGTTGGAGACTGAGGTGCAGAAAGATCGTTGCAGAGAGCAGAGTTTTCAGACTGAGGTGCAGAAGCACTGTTACAGAGAGCAGATGTAAAAGACTGGGTTGTACAAGGACTGCGGCAGAGAGTAGCAGTTGGAGAATCGCGTCAAGAAGGACTGTTGCCGAGAGCAGGGGTTGGAAACTGGGGTGAAGAAGAACTGCTGCAGAGAGTAGAGTTTAGAGACTGAGGTGCAGAAGGACTGTTACAGAGAGCAGACGTTGGAGACTGGGGTGCAGAAGGACTGATACAGAAAGCAGACGTTGGTGACCTGGGTGCAGAAGGACTGTTGCAGAGAGCAAAGGTTGGAGACTGAGGTGGAGAAGGACTGTTGCAGAGAGCAGATGTTGGAGAATTGGGTGCAGAAGAACTGTTGCAGAGAGCAGAGATTGCAGACTGGGGTGAAGAAAGACTATTGCAGAGAGCAGATGTTGCAGACTGAGGTATAGAAAGACTGTTACAGAGAGCAGAGTTTGGAGAATGTGGGGCAGATGCACTGACACAGAAAGCAGAGGTTGGAGACTGGGCTTCAGAAGGACCCTTACAGAGAACAGAGGTTGGAGACTGCGGTGCAGAAGGACTGTTACAGAGAGCAGAGGTTGGAGACTGGGGTGCAGAATAAGTGTTGTAGAGAACAGAGGTTGGAAATTTGGGGGCAGAAGTACTGTTGCAGAGAGAAAAGGTTGGTGTCTGAGGTGCAGAAGGACTGTTACAGAGAGCAGAGTTTCGAGACCGGGGTGCAGAAGGACTGATACAGAAAGGAGAGTTTGGAGACTGGGGTGCAGAATGACCATTACAGAGAGCAGAGGTTGGAGACTGAAGTACAGAAGTACTGTTACAGAGAGCAGAGGTTTGAGACTGCGGTGGAAAAGGACTGTTACATAGAGCATATTTTGGAGACTCGGGTGAGGAAGGACTGTTGCAGAGAGAAGTGGTTGAAGACTAGGTTGCAGAAGGACTGCTGCAGAGAGCAGAGGTCGCAGAGTGAGGTGCAGAAGGACTGTTACAAAGAGAAGAGTTTGGAGACTGTCGTGAAGAAAGACTGATGCAGAAAGCAGAGGTTGGAGACTGGGGTTCAGAAGGACTCTTAAGGAGAACAGAGGTTAAAGACTGCGATACAGAAGAACTGTTGTAGAGAACTGGTTGGAGACTGGGGTGCAGAAGGAATGTTACAGAGAACAGCGTTTGGAAACCTGGGTGCAGAAGGATCTTACAGAGAGGAAATTTTGGAGACTGGAGCGCAGAAGGAATTTTGCAAAGAGCAGACGTTGGAGACTAATGTGCAGAAAAACTGTTACAGAGAGCAGTGTTTGGAGACTGGGGTGCAGGACTGATACTGAGAGCAGAGGTTTGAGACTGGGGTGCAGAAGGACTGTTAAAGAGAGCAGAGTTTAGAGACTTGAATGTAGAAGGCATGTTACAGAGAGTAGAGGTTGTAAACTGGGGTGCTAAAAGCCTCTTACAGAGAACAGAGGTTGGAGACTGATGTGCAGAAGGACTTTTACAGAGAGCAGAGGTTGGAGACTGGGGTGCTGAAAGACTGTTGCAGAGTGCAGTGTTTGGAGACTGGGATGCAGTAGGACTGTTGCAGAGAGAAGGGGTTGGAGACTGGCATCCAGAAGGACTGTTACAGAGAGCAGAGTTTGAAGCCTGGCGTGCAGAAAAACTGATGGAGAAAGCAGAGTTTGTAGACTGGATTGCAGAAAGACTGATACAGAAAGCAGAGGTTGGAGATGGGGTGCAGAAGGACCCTTACAGAGAACAGAGGTTTGAGACTGTGCTACAGAAGGACTGTTACAGAGAGCAGAGGTTTTAGACTGGGGTGCACAATAAATGTTGTAGAGGAAACAGGTTGTAGACTCTGGTGCTGAAGGACTATTGCAGAAAGCATATGTTGGAGACTGGGTTTCAGAAGGATCTTACAGAGAGCAGAGTATTGACACTGACTGTTGCAGAGAGCAGAGGTTTGAGATTGGGACGCAGAAGAACTGTTGCAGAGAGCAGAGGTTGGAGTCTGATGTGCAAAAGGACTGTTACAGAGAGCAGAGGTTGGTGACTTCGGTGGAAAAGTACTGTTGCAGAGAGCAGATTTTAAAGACTGGAGTGAGGATGGACTGTTGCAGAGAGCAGAGGTTGAAGACTGGGGTGCAGAAGGACTGTTGCAGAGAGCAGATGTAGCAGATTGAGGTGCAGAAGGACTGTTACAGAGAGCAGAGTTTGGAGACTGTTGTGCAGAAGGACTGATACAGAAAGCAGAGGTTGGAGACACGGGGTGCAGAAGGACCCTTACAGAGAACAGAGGTTGAAGACAGTGGTACAGAAGAACTGTTGTAGAGATAAAGGTTGGAGAGTGGGGTGCAGAGGGCCCATTGCAGAGAGCAAATGTGGAGACTGGGGTGCAGAAGGAATGTTACAGAGAGCAGAGTTTAAACTGTTGTGCACAAGGATCTTACAGACAGAAAAATTTGGAGACTGGGGTGCAGAAGGATTGTTGCAGGGAGCAGACGTTGGAGACTGGGGTGAAGAAGGATTGTTGCAGAGAGTAGATTATGGTGACTGGGATATAGAAGGACTGTTCTAGAAAGCAGAGGTTGGAGACTGGGGTGCAGAAAGACTGTTTCAGAGAGCAGTTGTTGAAGACTGAGGTGCAGAAAAACTGTTACAGAGAGCATGTTTTGTGACTAAGTTGCAGGACTGATACTGAGAGCAAAGTTTGAAGACTGGGGTGCAGAAGGATCTTACAGAGAGCAGAGTTTGGAGACTGAGGTGCAAAAGGACTGCGCCAGAGAGCAGAGGTTGGAGATTGGGGTGCAGAAGGACTGTTAATGAGAGCAGAGTTCAGAGACTTGGGTGCAGAAGGCCTGTCACAGAGAGCAGAGGATGGAGACTGAGGTGCAGAAGGACTGTTACAAAGATATATGTTGAATACTGAGGTGCAAAAAGACCATTGCAGAGAGCAGATGTTGGAGACTGAGATGCAGAAGGACATTTGCGGAGTGCAGAGGTTTGAGACTTGGGTGTAAAAGGACTGTTGCAGCGAGGTTGGGGATTGGGGTGCCAAAGGACCTTTGCAGAGAGCAGAATTTGGAGACTGAGGTGCAGATGGCCTGTTACAGAGAGCAGAGGTTGGAGACTTGAGTGCAGAAGAACTGATAGAAAAAGCAATGTTTGGAGACTGGAGTTCAGAATACAGTTACAGACAGAAGAGTTTGGAAATTGCAGTACAGAAGAACTGTTACAGAGAGGAGAGATTGGAGACTGGGTTGGAGAAAGACTGTTGCAGAGATCTTATGTTGGAGACTGGGGTGCAGAAAGACTGTTGTAGAGAGTAGGTTGGAGACTGGGGTGCAGAAGGACTTTTGCAGAGAGTAGGGTTTGGAGATTGGGGTGCAAAAGACTGAGGTGAAGAAGGACTGTTGGAGACAACAGAGTTTGGAGACAGGGGTGCAGAAGGACCGTTGCAGAGAGCAGAGGTTGGAGACTTAGGTGCAGAAGGACCGTTGCTGAGAGCAGCGTTTGGAGACTGACGTGAAGAAGGATTGTTATAGAGAGAAGAGGTTGGAAACTGAGGTGCTTAAGAACTGTTACAGAGAGCAGAGGTTGGAGACTGGGTTGCAGATGGATCTTACAGAGAGCAGAGATTGGAGACAGGGGTGAAGAAGGACTGTTATAGAAAGCAGAGATTGGAGACTTGGGTGCAAAAAGACTGCTGTAGAGAAATGAGGTTGAAGCTTAGGTGCAGAAGGACTGTTGCAGATAGAAGAGGTTGGAAGAGGTTCAGAAGGACTGTTACAGAGAGCAGAGTTTGGAGACTGGGGTGCAGAAGGACTAATATAGAAAGCAGAGTTTGGAGACTGCGGTGCAGAAGGACCGTTACAGAGAGCAGAAGTTGGAGACTGTGGTACAGAAAGACTTTTACAGAGAGCAGAGGTTGCACACTGGGGTGCAGAAGGATTATTGCAGACAACAGAAGGTTGCGACTGAGGTGTAGAAGACCGTTGCAGAGAGCAGAGGTTGGAGACTGATGAGCAGAAGCATTGTTACAGAGAGCAGATTTTGGAGACTGGGGTACAGAAGGACTGTTTCAGAGAGCAGAGGTTGGTAGCTGGGTGCAGAAGGATCATCAAGAGAGCAGAGGTTGGAGACTGGGGTGCAGAAAACTGTTGCAGAGTTCAGATGTTGGAGACACGGGTGTAGAAGGATGGTTGCAGAGAGAATAGGTTGGATACTGGGGTGCTAATGGCCTGTTACATAGAACTGAGTTTGTAGAATGGGGTGCAGGAGGCCTGTTACAGAGAGCAGAGTTTGGAGACTGGGGAGCAGGTGGACTGTTACAAAGAGCAGAGTTTGGATACTGAGTTGCAGAAGGATCTTATATAGAGCAGAGTTTGGAGACTGAGGTGCAGTAGGACTGTTACAGAGAGCAGAGGTTGGAGACTGGGGTGTAGAAGGATACTTGCAGAGAGCAGAGTTTTCAGACTGAGGTGCAGAAGGACTGTTGAGAATGCAGACGTTAAAGACTGGGTTGCAGAAGGACGGTTGCAGTGAGGAGATTTTGGAGACTGGAGTGCAGAAGGACTCTTACAGAGAGCAGAGCTTGGAGACTGAGGTGCAGAAGGACAGTTACAGACAGTAGAGTTTAGACACAGAGGTGTAGAAGGACTGTTGCAGAGAGAAGATGTTGGAGACTGGGGTGTAAGAGGACTGTTGCAGAGAGAAGAGGTTGGGGACTGGGTTGAAGAAGGACTATTGCAGAGAGCAGAGTTTGAAGACTGATGTGCAGAAGGACTGTTTCAGAAAGAAGAGTTATGAGACTGGGGTGAGGAAGGACTGATACAGAAAGGAGACTTTGGAAACTGGGGTGTATAAGGACCGTTACAGAGAGCAGAGGTTGGAGACTGCAGTACATAAGGACTGTTACAGAGAGTAGAGATTTGAGACTAGTGTACAGAAGGACTGTGGCAGAGAGCAGATGGTGGACACTGTGGTACAGAAGGACTGTTGCAGAGAGCAGAGGTTGGTCAATGCGGTGCAGAAAGACTGTTGCAGATAACAGAAGTTGGAGACTTGGGTTCAGATGGACTGTCGCAGAGAACAGAGCTTGGAGACTGGGGTGCAGAAGGATCGTTGAAAAGAGCAGAGGTGGGAGACTGGGGTGGAGAAGGATTGTTACAGAGAGCAGAGTTTGGAAACTGAGGTGCAGAAGGATCTTACAGAGTTTGGAGACTGGTGTGCAGGATGACTGTTTCAGAAAGAAGACGTTGGAGACTGGGGTGCAGAAGAATCATTGCAGAGAACAGGTTGAAGACTGGGGTGCAGATGGACGGTTACAAAATGCAGAGTTTGAAGACTGCGGTACAGAAAGACTGTTACAGAGAGCAGAGGATGGAGACTGGCGTGCAGAAGGACTGATCCAGAAATCAGAGTTTGGAGACTGGGTATTATAAGGATCTTACCAAGCGCAGAGTTTGGAGATTGAGGTGCAGCAGGACTGTTAGAGAGCACAGAGTTTAAAGAGTGAGGTACAGAAAGATCATTGCAGAGAGCACAGGTGGAGACTGTGTTGCAGAAAGATCGTTACAGAGAGCAGAGGTTGGAGACTGGGGTGCAGAAGGACTGTTAAAGAGAGAACAGGTTGGAGACTGGGGTGCAGAAAAAATTTTGCAGAGAGCACAGGTTAGAGACTCTGGTGCAGAAGGACTGATATAGAAAGCAGAGGTTGGAGACTGGGGTGGAGAAAGTCCCTTACAGAGATCAGAGTTTGGAGACTGGGGTGCAGAAGGACTGTTACAGAGAGCAGAGTTTGGAGACGCGGTGGAGAAAAATCATTACAGAGAGAAGAGGTTCGAGATGGGGTGAAGAAGGCCTGTTACAGAAAGCAGAGGTTGGAGACTGAGGTTCAGAAGGGCTGTTGCAGAGAGCAGAGGTTTGAGACTGAGGTGTAGAAGGACTGTAACAGAGAGCAGAGATTGCAGACTGGGGTGCAGAAGGACTGATACAAAAAGCACAGTTTGGTGTGCACAATGACAGTTAAAGAGAGCAAATGTTGGAGACAGCAGTATATAAAGACTGCTACAGAGAGCATATGTTGTAGACTGGGGAGCAGAAGGACTGTTTAAGAGAGCGGAGGTTGGAGACTGAGGTGAAAAAGGACTGTTGCAGAAAACAGATGTTGGAGACTGGGGTGCATAATGACCGTTGCAGAGAGCAGAGGTTGGAGACTGAGGTGCAGAAGGACTGTTGTAGAGAGCAGAGTTTTGAGACTGGGGTGCAGAAGAACTGTTGCAGAGACTATAGGTTGAAGACTGAGGTGCAGAATTCGTGTTACAGAGAGCAGAATTTGGAGACTCGGGTGCAGAAGGACAGTTACAGAGAGCAGAGATTAAATACAGGGTTGCAGAAGGATCTTACAGAGAGAAGAATTTGGAGACGGAGGTGCAGTTGGACTGTTAAAGAAAGAAGAGGTTGGAAATTGGGGTGCAGAAGGATTGTTACAGAGACCAGAGTTTGAAGATTGCTGTATAGAAAAACTGTTACAGAGTGCCGAGTTTGGAGACTGGGGTGCTGAAGGAATGTTACAGAGAGCACAGGTTAGAGACTGAGGTTCAGAACAACTGATATAGAAACAGACTTTGGAGACTGGGTGCAGAAGGCACGTTAAGGAGAGCAGAGGTTGGAGACTGAGGTACAGAAAAATTGTTACCGAGAGCAAATGTTGGAAACTCGAGAGTAGAAGTACTATTGCAGAGGAAAAATGTTGGAGACTGGGGTGCCGCAGGACACTTGCTGAAAGCAGAGTTTAAACACTGGAGTGGAGAAGGAATGTTTCAGAGAGCAGAGTTTGGAAACTGGAGTGCAGAAGGATCATACAGATAGCAGAGTTTGGAGACTGTGGTGCAGAAGGACTGTTGCAGAGAGAAGAGTTTGGAGAATGGAGTGTAGAAGGACTATTGCAGAGAGCATAGTTTGGAACCTGAGGTGCAGAATTCCTGTTAAATAGAGCAGAGGTTGGAGACTGAGGTGCTGAAGGATTGTTACAGAGATCAGAGTTTGGAGACTGGGGTGCAGAAGGACTGTTACAGAGAGCAGGGATTTGAGACTGGGGTGCAGAAAGACTGTTGCAGAGAACAAAGTTTGGAGACTGGGGTGCCGAAGGTTTGTTACATAGAACAAAGATTGGAGACTGGGGTGCAGAAGGACTGTTGCACAGAGCAGAGTTTGGAGACTGTGGTGCAGAAGGACACTTAGATAGAGTAGAAATTGTAGATTGGCTTGTAGAAGAACTGTTACAGAGAGCAGTATTTGGAGACTGGGTTGCAGAAGGATCTTACAAAGAGCAGAGGTTGGAGACTGAGGTGCAGGTAGAGTGTTACAGAGAGCAGTGTTTGTAGACTGAGGTGCAGAAGGATTGTTACAGAGAGCAGAGGTTGGATTCTGAGTTTAAGAAGGAATTTTACAGAGAGTTTAGAAATGTGTGTGCAGAAGTACCATTACAGAGAGCAGAGTTTGGAGACTGTGGTATAGGACTGTTACCGAGAAAAGAGGTTGGAGACTGGGGTGCAGAAAGACTCTTACATAGATCACAGGTTGGAGACTGAGGTGCAGAAGGATAGATACAGAGAACAGAGGTTGGAGACTGGGGTTCAGACAGACTGATACAGAAAGCAGAGTTTGGAGACTGGGGTTTAGAAGGACCGTTACAAAGAGCAGATGTTGGAGTCTGTGGTGCAGAAGGACTGTTAAAGAGAGCAGATCTCGGAGACTGGGGAGCAAAAATAATTTTGCAGTGGATCGTGGTATGAGACTGGGGTTAAGAAAGAATGTTACAGAGAGAAGAGTTTGGAAACTGGAGTGCA
Organism: Ictidomys tridecemlineatus; assembly: GCF_052094955.1. Classification (NCBI taxonomy): domain Eukaryota; kingdom Metazoa; phylum Chordata; class Mammalia; order Rodentia; family Sciuridae; genus Ictidomys; species Ictidomys tridecemlineatus. Next base: position 24,143 of record NW_027521176.1, on the reverse strand, counting down.
GAAGGATCTTACAGAGAGAGAGGTTGGAGCTGTAGTGCAGAAAGACTGTTGCAGAGAGCAGACATTGGAGACAGGGGGCCAGAAAAGTCGTTGTAGAGAGCAGAGTTTGGAGAATGGGGTGCAGAAGGACTATTGCAGAGAGCAGATGATGGAGACTGGGGTGCAGAAGGACTGTTGCAGAGAGCAGATTTTAGATACTGGGATGCAGATTGACTGTTACACAGAGCAGAGTTTTGAGACTAGGTGCAGAAGGACTGTTACAGAGAGCAGAGTTAGGAGACTGGGGTGCAGAAAGACTGTTACAGAGAGCAGAGGTTGGAGACTGGCATTCAGATGGATCTTACTGAGAGCAGAGTTTTGAGACTGGGGTGCAAAAAGACTGTTGCAGACAGCAGATGTTGGAGACTGGGGTAGAGAAGAATCGTCACAGAGAGAAGAGGTTGGAGACTGGGTTGGAGAAGGCCTGTTACAGAGACCAGAGTTTGGAGACTGTTGTGCTAAAGGACTATTACAGAGTGCAGAGTTTAAAGACTGGGTTTCAGAAGTATCTTACAGAGAGCAAAGTTGGAAAACTGAGTTGCAGAAGGACTGTTAGAGAGAGCAGATGTAAGAGACTGGGGTGCAGAAGTCCTGTTACAGAGAGCAGAGTTTGGAGACTGGGTGGCAAAAGTCATGTTACAGAGAGCAGAATTTGGAGACTGTTGTGCAGAAGGACTGTTAAAGAGTGCAGAGTTTAAAGACTGGGTTTTAGAAGGATCTTACAAAGAGCATAGTTGGGAGAATGAGGTGCAGAAGGACTGTTACAGAGAGCAGAAGTAGGAGACTGTGGTGCAGAAGGGTCCTTGCAGTGAGCAGAATTTTCAGAGTGAGGTGCAAAAGGACTGTTGCAGAGAGCAGATATTGGAGAGTGGGGTGTAGAAGTACTGTTGCAGAGAGCAGAGGTTGGAGGCTTTGGTGAAGAAGGATCGTTGCAGAGAGCAGAGGTTGGAGACCGTTTGGCAGAGGCATTGTAACAAAAAGCAGAGTTTGAAACTGGGTTGCAGAATGATCTTAGAGTGAGCAGAGGTTTCAGACAGGGGTGCAGAAGGATTGTTACAGAGAGCAGAGCTTGGAGATTGTGGTCCAGAAGTACTCTTGCAGAGAGCAGACGTTGGAGACTGGGTTTCAGAAAGATCGTTGCAGAAAGCAGAGTTGGAGACTGGGGTGTAGAAAGACTGTTGCAGAGAGCAGATGTTGGAGACTGGGGTGCAGATGGACTGTTGCAGAGAGCAGAGGTTGGAGAGTGAGGTTCAGAAAGACTGTTGCAGAGAGCACAGGTTGGAGAACGAGGTGCAGAAAAACAGTTAAAGAGAGAAGAGGTTGGAGACTGGGGTTCAGATGGATCTTACAGAGAGCAGATTTTGGAGACTGTGGTGCAAGAGGACTGTTTCAGATATCAGAGGTTGGAGACTGGTGTTAAGAAGAATCCTTGCAGAGAGAAGTGTTTGGAGACTAGGGTGCAGAAGGCCTGTTACAGAGAGCAGTGGTTGGAGACTGGGTTGCAGAAGTCCTGTTGCAGAGAGCAGAGGTTGGAGACTGTAGTGCAGAAAGACGATTAATGAGTGCAGAGTTTAAAGACTGGGTTGCAGAAGGATGTTACAGAGAACAGAGTTGGGAGACTTAGGTGCAGACAGTTCGTTGCATACAGCAGAGTTTTCCCACTGAAGTGCAGAATGACTGTTGCAGAGAGCAGATATTGTAGACTGGGGTGCAGATGGACTGTTGCAGAGAGCAGACATTTAATACTGGGGTTACGAAGGATCGTTTCAAAGAGCAGAGGTTTGAGACTGGTGTGCAGAAGGATTGTTACAGAGAGAAGAGTTTGGAGACTTGGTTTTAGAAGGATGCTACAGAGAGCAGAGGTTGGAGACTGAAGTGCAGAAGGACTGTTACAGAGAGTAGAGGTTGGAGACTGAGGTACAGAATGACCGTTGCAGAGAACAGAGTTTCGAGTCTGTGGTGCAGAAGGATAGATACAGAGAACAGCGGTTGGAGACTGTGGTTCAGACAGACTGATACAGAAAGCAGAGGTTGGAGACTGGGAAGTAGAAGGACCGTTACAAAGAGCACAGGTTGGAGACTGCGGTACAGAAGGACAAGATGTCGGAGACTGGGGAGCAGGAAAACTGTTGCAGAGGACAGAGTTTGGAGACTGGGGTGGAGAAGGAATGTTACAGAGTGCAGATTATAGAATCTGGAGTGCAGAAGAATCTTACAAAGAGCAGAAGTTGGAGACTTTGGTGCAGAAGGACTGTTGAAGAGAGCAGACGTTGGAGACTGGTGTCCAGAAGGGGCGTTGCAGATAGCAGAGTTTGGAGACTTGGGTGCAGATTGACTGTTGCAGAGAGCAGATGTTTTAGACTGGGGTGCAGAAGGACTGTTACAGAGAGCAGAGGTTGGAGACTGAGGTGCAGAATGAGTGTTACAGAGAGCAGAGTTTGGAGACTGGGATGCAGGAGGACTGTTACAGAGAGCAGAGGTTAAAGACTGGGGTTCAGATGGAGCTTACAGATAGCAGAGTTTGGAGACTGAGGTGCAAAAGGACTGTTGCAGAGAGCAGATGTTGGAGACTGGGGTGGAGAAAAATCATTGCAGAGAGAAGAGGTTGGAGACTGGGGTGCAGAAGGCCTGTTACAGAGAGCAGAGGTTAAAGACTGGGTTTCAGAAGGATGTTAAAGAGAGCAGAGTTGGGATACTGAGGTGCAGAAGGACTGTTACAGAGAGTAGAGGTTGGAGACTGGGATGCAGAACGGTCGTTGCAGAGAGCAGAGTTTTCAGACTGAGGTGCAGAAGAACTGTTGCAGAGAGCAGATTTTGGAGACTGGGGTGAAGAAGGATTGTTACAGAGAGCAGAGGTTGGAGACTGCAGTGCATAAGGTTCTGACAGAGAGCAGAGGTTCGAGACTAGGGTGCAGAAGCACTGTTGCCAAGAGCAGAGTCTGGATACTGGGTTGCAGAAGGGTCTTACAAAAAGCAGAGTTAGGAGACTGAGGTGCAGAAGGATCATTGCAGAGAGCACAGATTTCAGACTGAGTTGTAGAAGGACTGCTGCAGAGAGCAGATATTGAAGACTGGGATGCAGAAGGACTGTTGCAGAGAGCAGATGTTAAAGACTGGGTTGAAGAAGGGTCGTCGCAGCGAGCAGAGTTTTAAGACTGAGGTGCAGAATGACTGTTGCAGAGAGCAGATGTTTGAGACTGGGTACAGAAAGATTGTTGCAGAGTGCAGAGGTTGGAAACTTTGGTGAGGAAGGATAATTGATAATAGAAGAGGTTGGAGAGCAGTGTGCAGAAGCACTGTTACAGAGACCTGAGTTTGGAGACTGGGTTTCAAAAGGATATTACAGAGAGCAGAGGTTGCAGACAGGGGTTTAGAAGGATTGTTACAGAGAGCAGAGGTTGAAGACTTTGGTGCAGAAGGAGTGTTACAGAGAGCATAGGTTGGAGTCTGAGGTGTAGAAGGACTGCTACAGAGAGCAGAGTTTGGAGACTCATTTGCAGAAGGACTGTTACAGGAAGCAGAGTTTGGAAATTGAGGTGCAGAAAAACCGTTAAGGAGAGCAGAGTTTGGATACTGTGGTATAAAACTGTTTCCGAGAGCAGAGGTTTGATACTGGGGTGCCGGAGGACCCTCAAAGTAAGAAGAAGTTACAGACTGCGGTGGAGAAGGAATGTTAGAGAGAGCAGATTTTGGAAACTGGCATGCAGAAAGATGTTACAGAGAGCAGAGTTTGGAGACTGTGTTTCAGAATGACTGTTGCAGAGAGCAGATGTTGGAGACTGGAGTGCAAAGGACTGTCGCAGAGAGCAGAGGTTGGAGAATGGGGTGCAGAAGGACGGTTACAGAGAGGAGAGGTTGGAGACTGGGGTGCAGAAGGAGTGTTTCAGAGAGCAGAGGTTTGAGACTGGTGTGGAGAAGAATCATTGCAAAGAGAAGAATTTGGAGACTTGGGTGCAGAAGGTCTGTTACAGAGAGCAGTGATTGGAGACTGGGTTGATGAAGGATCTTACAGAGAGCAGAGATTGGAGACAGAGGTGCAGGGGGACTGTTACCGAGAGCAGTGGTTGGAGACTGGGGTGCAGAAGGATCGTGCAGAGAGCCGAATTTTCAGACTGAGGTGCAGAAGGACTGTTACAGAGACCATAGGTTGGAGACTGAGGTGTAGAAGGACTGTTGCAGAGAGCAGAGTTTGGAGACTCAGGTGCAGAAGTACTGTTACAGGAAGCAGATTTTGGAAATTGGTGTGCAGAAGGACCGTTAAGGAGAGCAGAGTTTAAAGACTGCTGTATAGGACTGTTACCGAGAGCAGAGGTTTCAGACTGGTGTGCAGAATGACTCTTACATAGAGCACATGTTTAAACTGAGGTGCAAAAGGATAGATACAGAGAACAGAGGTTGGAGACTGGGGTTCAGACAGACTGATACACAAATCAGAGTTTGAAGACTGGGGTGTAGAAGGACCGTTACAAAGAGCAGAAGTTGGAGACTCTGGTACAGAAGGACTGTTGCAAAGAGCAGATCTCAGAGACTGGGGAGCAGAATAACTGTTGCAGAGGACAGAGGTTGGAGACTGGAGTGAAGAAGGAATGTTACAGTGAGCAGAGTTTTCAGACTGAGGTGCAGAAGGACTGTTGCAGAGAGCAGATGTTGGAGACTGTGGTGCAGAAAGATAGTCACAGAGAGCAGATTTTGGAGACTAGGGTGCAGAAGGACTGTTGCAGATAGCAGAGTTTGGAGACTTGGGTGCAGAAGGACTGTTGCAGAGAGCAGGCGTTTTAGACTGGGGTGCAGAAGGACTGTTACAGAATTCAGAGGTTGGAGACTGAGGTGCAGAAAAACTGTTACAGAGCGCAGATTTTGGAGACTGGGTTGCTGAAGGACTGTTACAGAGAGCAGAGGTTGAAGACTGAGGTGTAGAAGTACTGTTAGATAGAGCAGAGTTTGGAGACTGATGTGCAGAAGGACTGTTACAGAAAGCAGAGGTTGGAAATTGGGGTGCAGAAGGACCGTTACAAAGACCAGAGTTTGGAGACTGCGGTATAGAAAATGTGTTACAGAGAGCAGAGTTTGGAAACTGCGGTGTAGAAGAAATGTTACAGAGAGCACAGGTTGAAGACTGAGGTGCAGCAGGATAGATACAGAGAGCAGAGTTTTGAGACTGGTGTTCAGAAGGACTGTTATAGAGAACAGTGTTTAGAGACTGGGGTGCAGAAGAATCGTGCAGAGAGCAGAGGTGTCAGACTGAGGTGCAGAAGGACTGTTACAGTGAGCAGAGGTTGGAGACTGAGGTGTAGAAGGACTGTTACAGAGAGCAGAGTTTGGAGACTGAGGTGCCGAAGGACTGTTACAGAAAGAAGTGGTTGGAAATGGGGGTGCAGAAGGACCATAACAGAGACCAGAGTTTGGAGACTGCATTATAGAAAAACTGTAACAGAGAGCAGAGGTTGGAGACTGAGGTGCAGAATAATAGATACAGAGAGCAGAGGTTTGAGACTGGGTTTTTGAAGGATCCTACAGAGAGCAGAGGTTGGAGAGTGAAGTGCAGAAGGACTGTTACAGAGAGTAGAGGTTGGAGACTGAGGTGCAGAAGGACCGTTACAGAGAAAAGAGTTTGGAGACTGAGGTGCAGAAGGATTGTTACAGAGAGCAGAGTTTGGAGACTGGGTGCAGAAAGACTGTTGCAGAGAGCAGAGTTTGGAGACTGGGGTGAAGAAGGACTGTTGCAGATAGCAGAGGATGAAGACTGGGCTGCAGAAGGAAAGTTGCAGAGAGTAGATGTTGGGGACTGAGTTGCAGAAGGACTGTTGCAGAGAGCAGAACTTGGAGACTGAGGTGCAAAATTTTGTTACATAGAGCAGAGTTTGGACACTGGGGTAGAGAAGGATCGTTGCAATAAGCAGAGCTTGGAGACAGGGTTGCAGAAGGATCTTACAGAGAGCAGAAGTTGGAGACAGAGTTGCAAAAGAACTGTTGAAAAGTTCAGAGGTTGAAGACTGGGGTGCAGTAGGATCATTTTAGAGAGCAGAGTTTGGAGACTGGGGTGCAGAAGGATCTTTGCAGAGAGCAGAGTTTTAAGACTGAGGTGCAGAAGGACTGTTGTAGAGAGCAGAGGATTTAGACTAGGGTGGAAAAGTCTTGTTACAGAGAGCAGAGTTTGGAGACTCGGATGCAGAAGGAATGTTACAGAGAGCAGAAGTTTGATACAGGTGTGTAGAAGCATCTTAGAGAGAGCAGAATTTAGAGACTGAGGTGCAGATGGACTGTTGCAGAGATCAGAGGTTGGAGACTGGGGTGCAGAAGGATAGTTGCAGAGAGCACATTATGTAAACCTGGGTGCAGAAGGCCTGCTACAGAGAACAGAGTTGGGAGACTGGCGTCCAGAAGGCCTGTTCCAGAGAGGAGAGGTTGGAGACTGGGGTGCAGAAAAACTGTTACAGAGACTAGAGTTTGGAGTCTGGTTTGCTGAAGAAACTTACAGAGAGCAGGTGTTGGAGACTGAGGTGCAGGTGGACTGTTACAGAGAGCAGTGGTTGGAGATTGGGGTGCAGAAGAATCATGGAGAGCAGAGGTTTCAGACTGAGGTGTAGAAGGACTGTTACAGAGAGCAGAGATTAGAGACTGACGTGCAGAAGGACTGTTACAGAAAGTAGAGGTTGGAAATTGGGGTGCAGAAGGACCGTTACAGAGAGCAGAGGTTGGAGACTGCGGTATAGAAGGACTGTTACAGAGAGCAGAGGTTGGATACTGGGGTGAAGAAGGACTGTTACAGAAAGCACAGGTTGAAGACTGTGGTGCAGAAGGATAGATACAAAGAGCAGAGGTTGGAGACTGGGGTTCAGAAAGACTGATTAAAAAAGCAGAGGTTGGAGACTGGGTTGCAGAAGGACCATTAGTGAGCAGAGGTTGGAATCTTCGGTACATAAGGTCTGTGACAGAGAGCAGATCTCGGAGAGTGAGGAGCAGAAGGACTGTTGCAGAGGGCAGAGGTTTGAGACTGGGGTGGAGAATAAATTTTACAGAGAGCAGAGTTTGAAAACTGGAGTGCAGAAAGATCTTACAGAGACCAGACATTGGAGACTGTATTGCAGATAAACTATTTCAGAGAGCAGACGTTGGAGACTGGGGTCCAGAAGGTTCGTTGCAGAGAGCAGAGTTTGGAGACTGGGGTGCAGAAGGACTGTTGCAGAGAGCAGATGTTGGAGACTGTGGTGGAAAAGGACTGTTGCAGAGAGCAGATTTTAGAGACTGGTGTGCAGAAAGATTGTTACAGAAGGCAGGGGTTAGAGACTGAGTTGCGGTAGGACTGTTACAGAGAGCAGCGTTTGGAGACTGGGGTGCAGAAGGACTGTTAGAGAGAGCAGAGGTAGGAGACTGCGTTTCAGATGGATGTTACAGAGAGTTTTCAGACTGGGGTGCAAAAGGTCAGTTGCAGAGATCAGATGTTCGAGAATTGGGTGGAGAAGAATCATTGCAGATAGAAGATATTGGAGACTGGGGTGCAGAAGGCCTATTACAGAGAGCAGAGGTTGAAGACGGAGGTGCAGAAGGACTGTTTCAGAGATGAGAGGTTGGAGACTGGGGTTTAGTAGGATCATTGCAGAGAGCAGAGGTTGGAGACATTTGTGTACAAGGCCTGTTACAGAGAGGAGAGGTTTGAGACTGGGGTGCAGAAGGACTGTTATAGAGAGCAGTGTTTGGAGACTGAGTTGCTGAAGGATCTTACAGAGAGCAGAGGTTAAAGACTGAGCTGCAGGTGCACTGTTACAGAGAGCAGTGGTTGGAGACTGGGGTGAAGAAGAATCATGCAGAGCAGAGATTTCAGACTGAGGTACAGGTGGACTTTTACAAAGAGCAGTGATTGGAGACTGGGGTGTAGAATGACTTTTACAGCGAGCAGAGTTTGGAGACTCAGGTGCAGAAAAACTGTTACAGGAAGCAGAGTTTGGAAATTAAGGTGCAGAAGGACCGTTACAGAGAGCAGATTTTGGAGACTGCGGTATAGGACTGTTACCTAGAGCAGAGGTTGAAGACTGGAGTGCAGAAAGACTCTTACATAGAGCATAGGTTGGAGACTGAGGTGCAAAGGATAGACACAGAGAACCGATTTTGGAGACTGGGGTTCAGGCAGACTGATACAGAAAGCAGAGTTTGGAGACTAGAGTGTAGAAGGACCTTTACAAAGAGCAGAGTTTGAAGACTGCAAAACAGAAGGACTGTTACAGAGAACAGATGTCGGAGACCGAAGACCAGAAGGACTGTTGCAGAGACTGAGGTTGAAGACTGGGGTGGAGAAGGAATGTTATAGACAGCTGAGTTTGGAAACTAGAGTGCAGAAAAATCTTATAGAGAGCAGAGGTTGGAAACTGAGGTACAGAAGGACTGTTGCAGAGAGCAGAGGTTGGAGACTGATGTGCAGAAGAATCGTTGCAGAGAGCAGAGTTTTCAGACTGAGGTGCAGAAGGCCTGTTACAGACAGCAGAGGTTGCAGACTGGGGTGTAGAATGACTGTTGCAGAAAGTAGAGGTTGTAGATTGGCGTCCAGAAGGACTGTGGCCGACAGCAGAGGTTGGAGACTGGGGTGGAGAAGAACTGCTGCAGAGAGTAGAGTTTGGAGACTGAGGTGCAGAAGGACTGTTACAGAGAGCATAGGTTGGAGACTGGGGTTTAGAGGGACTGATACAGAAAGCAGAACTTGGTGACCTGGGTGCAGAAATACTGTTGCAGAGAGCAGAGTTTTGAGACTGAGGTGGAGAAGGACTGTTGCAGAGAGAAGATGTTGGAGACTGGGGTGCAGAAGGACTTTTGCAGAGAGCAGAGATTGGAGCCTGGGGTGCAGAAGAAGTATTGCAGAGAGCAGAGGTTGCAGACTGTGGTGCAGAAAGACTGTTACAGAGAGCAGAGTTTGGAGAATGTGGGGCAGAGTGACTGATACAGAAAGCAGAGGTTGGAGACTGCGGTGCAGAAAAACCCTTACAGAGAACAGAGGTTGAAGACTGCGGTACAGAAGGACTGTAACAAAGAGCACAGAATGGAGATTGGGGTGCAGAATAAGTGTTGTAGAGAACAGAGGTTGAAGACTCGGGTGCAGATGGATTATTGCAGAAAGCAGAGGTTGGAGACTCGTTTTCAGAAGGATCTTACAGAGAGCAGAATTAGAACACTGAGGTACAGAACGAGTGTTGCAGATAGCAGAGGTTTGAGATTGGGGCACAGACGTAATGTTGCAGAGAGCAGAGTTTGGAGTCTGAGATACAGAAGGACTGTTACAGAGACCAGAGGTTAGAGACCGGGGTGCAGAAAGACTGATACAGAAAGCAGAGTTTGGAGACTGGGGTCCAGAAATACCGTTACAGAGAGCAGAGTTTGGAGACTGCAGTACAGAAGGACTGTTACAGAGAGCAGAGGTTGGAGACTGCAGTGAAAAAGGACTGTTACAGAGAGCATATTTTAGAGACTGGGGTGAGGAAGGACTGTTGCAGAGAGCAGAGGTTGAAAACTGGGGTACAGAAGGACTATTGTAGAGAGCAGAGGTTGCAGAGTGAGGTGCAGAAAGACTGTTAAAGAGAGCAGAGTTTGGAAACTGTGGGGCAGAAGGACTGTTGTAGAGAGCAGATGTTGGAGACTGGGGTGCAGAAGGACTGTTGCATAGAGTAGAGGTTGGAGACTTGGGTGCAGAAGGACTATTGCAGAGAGTAGAGGTTGGAGATTGGGTTGCAGGAGAACTGTTGCAGAGAGCAGAGGTTAGAGACTGGGGTGAAAATAGACTGTTTCAGAGAGTAACATTTGGAGATTGGGGTGCCACAGGACTGTTGCAGAGAGCAAAGGTTGGAGACTGGGGTTCAGAAGGATCATTGCAGAGAGTAGAGTATGGAGACTGGGGTATAGAAGGAGTGTTCTAAAGAGCAGAGGTTGAAGACTGGGGTGCAGAAAGACTGTTTCAGAGAGCAGTTGTTGAAGACTGAGGTGCAGATAAACTGTTACAGAGAGCAGAGTTTGGAGACTGGGGTGCAGAAGGATCTTACAGAGAGCAGAGTTTGAAGACTTAGGTTCATAAGGACTGTTACAGAGAGCAGAGTTTAGAGACTGGGTTGCAGAAGGACTGTTAAAGAGAGCAGAGTTCAGACACTTGGGTGCAGAAGGCCTGTTACAGAGAGCAGAAGATGGAGACTGGTGAGCAGAAGGCCTGTTACAGAGAGCAGTCTTTGGAGACTGGGGTGCAGAAGGACTGTTACAGAAAGCAGATTTTGGAGACTTCTTTTCAGAAGGATCATACAGAGAGTAGAAATTGGAGACTGAGGTGCAGAAGGACTGTTACAGAGAGTAGATGTTGAAGACTGAGGTGTAGAAAGACCATTGTAGAGAGCAGAGTTTGGAGACTAAGGGGCAGAAGGACTGTTGAGGAGTGCAGAGTTTGGAGACTTTGCTGTAGAAGGACTGTTGAAGAGAGCAGAATTTGGAGACTGAGGTGCAGAAGGACTCTAAAGAGAGCAGAGGTTGGAGACTTGAGTGCAGAAGAACTGATAGAGAAATCAGAGGTTGGAGACTGGTGTGCAGGACAGTTCCAGAGAGAATATTTTGGAAACTGCAGTACAGAAGAACTGTTACAGAGAGCAGAGGTTTGAGACTGGGGTGGAGAAGGACTGTTTCAGAGATCAGATGTTGAAGACTGGGGTGCAGAAGCACTGTTGCAGAAAGGAAGTTGGAGACTGGGGTGCAGAAAGACTGTTTCAGAGAGTAGGGGTTGGAGACTGGGGTGCAGAATAACTGTTGTGAAAAGCAGATGTTGGAGATTGGGGTGGAGAATGACTGTTGCTTAGAGCAGAATTTGAAGACTGAGGTGTAAAAGGAATGTTACAGAGAGCAGTGGTTAGAGACTTGAGTGCAGAAGTACTGATACAAAAAGAAGAGATTGGAGACTGGGGTGCAGAAAGACTGTTGCATAGAGTAGAGGTTGGAGACTTGGGTGCAGAAGGACTATTTCAGAGAGTAGAGGTTGGAGGTTGGGTTGCAAGAAAACTGTTGCAGAGAGCAGAGGTTGGAGACTGGGGTGGAGAAAGACTGTTGCAGAGAGTAGCATTTGGAGATTGGGGTGCCACAGGACAGCTGCAGAGAGCAGAGTTCTGAGATTGAAGTGGAGAAGGACTGTTACAGAGAGCAGAGGTTCGAGACTGGGGTGCAGAAGGACTGATACAGAAAGCAGAAGTTGGAGACTGGGATGCAGAAAGACTGTTGCAAAGAGGAGAGGTTGGAGACTAGGGTGGAAAAGGACAGTTGTCGAGAGCAGATGTTGGAGACTTGGGTGCAGATGGAGTGCTGCAGAGAGCAGAGTTTGGAGACTGCGGTGCAGTAGGACAATTGCAGAGATCAGAGGTTGCAGACTGAGGTTCAGAGGAATGTTACAGCAGCAGAGTTTGGAGACTGTGGTGCAGAAGGACTGATACAGAAAGCAGAGGTTAGAAACTGGGGTGTAGAAGGACCATTAAAGAAAACAGAGGTTGGAGACAGCGGAACATAATGACTGATACAGAGAGGAGAGGTTGGAGACTAGGGTGCACAAGGACTGTTACAGAAAGCAGGGTTTGGAGACTTATTTTCAGAAGGATCATACAGAGAGAAGAGGTTGGAGACTGAGGTGCAGAAGGACTGTTACATAAAGTAGATGTTGAAGACTGAGGTGTAGAAAGACCATTGCAGAGAGCAGAGGTTGGAGATTGAGGTGCAGAAGGACTGTTGCGGAGTGCAGAGGTTGGAGACTTGGGTGTAGAAGGACTGTTTCAGAGAGCAAGTGTTAGAGACTGGGGTGCAGAAAGACTGTTGCAGACAGCAGAATTTGGAGACTGAGGTGCAGAAGGACTGTACAGAGAGCAGAGTGTGGAGACTTGAGTTCAGAAGGACTGATAGAGTAAGCAGAGGATGGAGACTGGTGTGCAGAAGGACAGTTACAAAAAGAAGAGTTTGGAAACTGCAGTACAGAAGGACTTTTAAGGAGAGCAGGGGTTGGAGACTGGGGTTGAGAAGGACTGTTGCAGAGATCAGATGTTGGAGACTGGGGTGCAGAAGGACTACTACAGAGAGCAGAGGTTGCAGACTGATGTGCAGAAGGACTGTTACAGCAGCAGAGTTTCGAGACTGTGTTGCAGAAAGCAGAGGTTTGAAACTAGGGTTCAGAAGGACCATTAAAGAAAACAGAGGTTGGAGACTTCGGAACAGAAGGACTGTTACAGAGAGCAGAGGTTGGAGACTTGGGTGCAGAAGAAGTGTTGTAGAAAACAGAGGTTGGAGACTTGGGTGCAGAAAGACCGTTGCAGAGTGAAGACTTGGAGACTGAGGTGCAGAAGGATTGATACAGAGAGCAGAGGTTGGTTACTGGGGTGTAGAAGGACTGTTGTAGAGAGCAGAGGCTGGAGTTTGGGGTGCAGAAGGACTGTTGCAGAGAGCAGAATGTGGACACTGAGGTGCAGAAGGACTGTTACAGAGAGCATAGTTTGGAGACTTGATTGCAGAAAAACTGATACAGAAAACAGAGGTTCGAGACTGGGGTCAAGAAGGACCTTTACAGAGAGAAGTGTTTTGAAATGCAGAACAGAAGGACTGTTACAGAGAGCAGAGGTTGGAGACTGGGGTGGAGAAGGACTGTTGTAGAGATCAGATGTTGGAGACTGGGGTGCAGAAGGACTGTTTCAGAGAGGAGTTTGGAGCCTGGGGTGCAGAAGGACTGTTGCAGAGAGTAGGGGTTGGAGACTGGGGTGCAGAAGAACTGTTGCGGAGAGGAGACGTTGGAGATTGTGGTGGAAAAGGACTGTTGCTGAGACCAAAATTTGGAGTCTGAGGTGCAGAAGGACTGTTACAGAGAGCAGTGGTTAGAGACTTGATTGCAGAAGTACTGATACAGAAAGCAGAGATTGGAGACTGGGGTTCAGAAGGACTATTGTAGAGAGCAGATATTGGAGACTGGGGTGCAGTAAGACTGTTGCATAGAGTAGAAGTTGGAGACTTGGGTGCAGAAGGACTATTGCAGACAGTAGAGTTTGAAGACTGGGGTTGAGAAAGACTGTTGCAGAGAGTAGCATTTGGAGATTGGGGTGCCACAGGACTGTTGCAGAAAGCAGAGGTTGGAGACTGAAGTGGAGAAGGACTGTTACAGAGAGCAGAGGTTGGAGACTGGAGTGCAGAAGGACTGATACAGAAATCAGAGTTTGGAGACTGTGGTGCAGAAGGACTGATATAGAAAGTAGAGGTTTGAAACTAGGCTGCAGAAGGACCATTAATGAAAACAGAGTTTGGAGACTTCGGAACAGAAGGACTGTTACAGAGAGCAGAGGTTGGAGACTTGGGTGCAGACGAAGTGTTGTAGAAAAAAGAGGTTGGAGACTGGGGTGCAGAAGGACCTTTGCAGAGAGAAGACTTGGAGACTGTTGTTCAGAAGGATTGATACGGAGAGCAGAGTTTGGAGACTGGGGTGCAGTAGGACTGTTACAGAGAGCAGAGGTTGGAGATTGGGGTGCAGCATAACCCTTGAAGAGAGCAGAGGTTGGAGTCTAACGTGCAGAAGGACTGATACAGAAAGCAGAGTTTGGAGACTGGAGTGCAGAAGGACCATTACAGAGAGCAGAGGTTTGAGACTACAGTACAGAAGGACTGTTACATAGAGCAGAGTTTGGAGACTGGGGTGTAGAAGTACTGTTACAGAGAGAAAAGGTTGAAGAATGGGGAGCAGAATAAGTGTTGTATAGAGCAGAGGTTGGAGAGTCGGGTGCAGAAAGACAATTGTAGAAAGCAGAGGTTAGAGATTGGGGCACAGAAAGTGTGTTTCGGAGAGCAGAGTTTGGAGTCTGAAGTGCAGAAAAACTGATACAGAAAGCAGAGTTTGTATACTGGGGAGCAGAAGGATCGTTACAGAGAGCACATTTGGAGACTGCAGTACAGAACGACTGTTACAGAGAGCAGAGTTTGGAGACTGGGGTGGAGAAGGATTGTGGCAGAGAGCAGATTTTGGAGACTGGTGTGCAGAAGGACTGTTGCAGAGAGCAAGGTTGAAGACTGGGGTGCAGAAGGACTGTTGCAGAGAGCAGAGGTTGCAGAGTGAGGTGCATAAGGACTATTACAGAGAGCAGAGTTTGAAAAGGGAGTTGCAGAAGGACTGATACAGAAATCAGAGGTTGGAGACTGGGGTTAAGAAGGACCCTTACAGAGAATAAAGGTTGAAGACCCTTGTACATAAGAACTGTTGTAGAGAACAGAGGTTTTAGACTGGGTTGCAGAGGGTCCATTGCAGAGAGCAGAGTTTAGAGACTGGGGTTCTGAAGGAATGTTACAGAGAGAAGAGTATGGAAACTGAGGTGCAGGAGGATCTTACAGATAGAAGAGTTTGGTAACTGGGATGCAGAGATACCGTAGCAGAGACCACAGTTTGGAGACTGAAGTGCAGAAGGACTGTTGCAGAGAGCAGATATTGGAGACTTGGGTGTAGAAGGACTGTTGCAGAGAGAAGAGTTCGGAGATTGGGGTGCAGAAGGACTGTTTCAGAGAGCAGAATTTAGACACTTTGGTGCAGAAGTACTGTTACAGAGAGCAGAGTTTGGAGACTTGTTTGCAGAAGGACTGATACAGAAACAGAGTTTTGAGACTGGGGTGCAGAAAAAACGTTACAGAGAGAAGTGTTTGGAAACTGTAGTACAGAAGAACTGTTACAGAGAGCAGAGGTTGGAGACTGGGGTGGAGAAGAACTGTTGCAGACAATAGAGGTTGGAGACTGGGGTGTAAAAGAACCGTTACAGAGAGGAGAGGTTGGAGACTGGGGTGCAGAAGGACCGTTGCAGAGAGGAGAGGTGGGAGACTGACTTGCAGAAGGATTGTTACAGAGTGTAGAGGAAGGTTACTGGGGTACAGAGGACTGATCCAAAGAGCAGAGGTTGGAGACTGGGGTTTAGAAGGCCTGTTACAGAGAGCAGAGTATGGAGACTGAGGTGATGAAAGATCGTTACAGAGAGCAGATATTGAAGACTAAGGTGCAGAAGGACTTTTACTAAGAGGAGAGGTTGAAGACTGGGGTGCAGAAGGATTCTTACAGAGAGCATACGATTGAGACTGGAGAGCAGAAGGAGTGCTACAGAGAGCAGAGTTTGATGATTGGGGTTCAGAAGAACTGTTACAGAGAAAAGCTGTTGGAGACTGGGGTGAAGAAGGCCTGTAACAGAGAGCAGAAGTTGGAGACTGAAGTGCAGAAACACTGTTGCAGAGAGCAGAGGTTGGAGAGTGGTTTGCAGAAGGACTGTTTCAGAGAGCAGAGTTTTGAGACTGCAGTACAGAAGGACTGTAACAGAGAGTAGAGCTTGGAGACTGGGGTGCAGAAGGAATGTCACAGAGAACAAAGTTTGGAAACTGGGGTGCAAAAGGATCCTATAGAGACCAGAAGTTGGAGACTGGGGTGCAGAAGGACAGTTGCAGAGACCAGACGTTAAAGACTGGGGTTCAGAAAGAACGTTGCAGAGAGTAGAGGTTGGAGACTTGCGTGTAGAAGGACTGTTGCAGAGAGCAGATGTTTGAGACTGGGGTGTAGAAGGACTGTTGCAGAGAGCAGAGGTTGGAGACTGGGGTGCAAAAGGACTGTTACAGAGAGCAGAGTTTGGAGAGTGCAGTACAGAAGGACTGTTACCGAGAGCAGAGTTTGGAGACAGGGTTGCAGAAGGACTATTGCAGAGAAAAGGGTTTGGAGACTGGGGTGCAGAAGAAATGATGCAGAGAGCAGAGAATGGAGACTACGGTGCAGAAGGAGTTTTACAGAGAGCAGAGTTTGGAGACTGGGGTTCACAAGGACTGTTACAGAAAGCAAAGTTTGAAGACTTGTTTTCAGAATGATCATACAGAGAGCAGAGTTTGGAGAGTGGGGTTCAGAAGGATCGAGGAAGAGAGCAAAGTTGGAGACTCAGTTGTAAAAGAATCATTGCAGAGAGCAAAGTGGAGACTGGGGTGTAGAAGGATCATAACAGAGAGAAGAGGTGGGAGACTGGGGTGCAGAAAGACAGTTAATGAGAGCACAGTTTTGAAGACTGGTGTGTAGAAGGACTGTTGCAGAGAGCAGAGGTTGGAGATTTGGGTGCAGAAAAAAAGTTACAGAGAGCAGAGTTTGGATACTGGTGTTCAGAAGGACTGATACAGAGAGCAGAGTTTGGAGACTTGGTTGCAGAAGGCCTGTTACAGAGAGCAGAGGTTGGAGACTGGGTGCAGAAGGGCTGTTACAGAGAGCAGAGTTTAGAGACTGGTGTGCAGAAGAATCGTTGCAGAGAGCAGATTTTGGAGACATGAGTGCAGAAGGACGGTTGCAGAGAGAAGATGTTGGAGACTGGGATGCAGAAGGACTGTTGCAGAGAGCAGAGTTTTGACACTGGGTTGCAGAAGGACTGTTACACAGAGCAGAGGTTGAAGATTGAGGTGTAGAAGAACTGTTGTCGAGAGCAAAGTTTGGAGACTTGGGTAGAGAAGGACTGTTACAGAGAGAAGATGTTTGAGACTGAGATGCAGAAGGACTGTTACAAAGAGCAGAGTTTGGAGACTGGGGTGCAGAAGAACTGATACAGAAAGCAGAGGTTGGAGACATGTGTCCAGAATGAATCTTGACTAGAGCAGAAGATGGAGACTGCAGTATAGTAGGACTGTTACAAAGAGTAGAGGTTGGAGACTAGGGTCCAGAAGGAGTTTTTCAGAGAGCAGAGTTTGAAGACTGAGGTGCAGAAGGACTGTAACAGAGAGCAGAGTTTGGAGACTGTGGAGCTGAAGGACTGATACAGAAAGCAGAGGTTGGAGACTGGGGTGCAGAAGGACCATTTCAGAGAGCAGAGTTTGATGACTTGGGTGGAGAAGAAATGTTACAGAGAGCAGAGTTTGGAAACTGGAGTTCAGAAGGATCTTACAGAGAGCAGAAGTTAGAGCCTGCGGTACAGAAGTACTGTTACAGGGATCAGAGTTTGGAGACTGGGGTGTAGAAGGACTTCTTCAGAGAGTAGATGTTGGAGAGTGGGGTGCAGAAGAACTGTTGCAGAGAGCCGAAGTTGGAGACTAGGGTGCAGAAGGATTGTTGCAGGGAGTAGAAGTTGGATATGACGTTCTGAAGGACTCTTGCAGACAACAGAGTTTGGAGAATAAGGTGCAGAAGGACCATTGCAGAGAGCAGATGTTGAAGACTGAGGTGCAGAAGGATTGTTACAGAGAGCAGAGTTTAGAGACTGAGGTGAAAAAGGACTGTGACAAAGATCAGAATTTGGAGACTTGTGTGCAGAAGGAACTTTCAGAGAGCAGAGGTTGGAGACTGGGGTGCAGAAGAACTGTTGCAGAGAGCAGAAGTTGGAGACTGGGGTGCAGAAGGATTGTTACAGAGAGCAGAGGTTGGAGACTTGTGTGAAGAAGGACTGTTACAGAGGTCAGAGTTTGGAGACTGGGGTGGAGAAGAATCTTTCAGAGAGCAGATGTTGGAGACTGAGGTGAAGACGAACTGTTGCACAGACCAGAGGTTGGATACTGGGGTGCAGAAGGACTGTTCCAGAGAGCAGAGTTTGGTGACTGGGTTGCAGAGGGATCTTACATAGAGCAGAAATTGGAGATGCAGGTGCAGAAGAAATGATATGCAGAGCAGAATTTTTAGACTGGGGTGCAGAAGGACCGTTCCCGAGAACAGAGGTTGGAGACTGGCGTGCAGAAGGTCCGTTCCAAAGAGCAGAGGTTGGAGACTGGGTGGAGAAGGAATGCTACAGAGAGCAGAGTTTGGAAACTTGGGTGCAGAAGGATCTTACAGAGAGCAGAGTTTGGATAATGGGATGCAGAAGGACTGTTACAGAGCAGAGGTTGGATACTGAGTCGTAAAAAAATTGTTACAGAAAGCAGAGTTTGGAGACTGTGGTGAACAACGATAGTTGCAGAGAGCAGAGTTTTCAGACTGAGTTGCAGAAGAACTGTTGCAGAGAGCAGATGTTGGAGACTGGGGTGCAGAAGGACTTTTGCAGAGAGCAGAGTTTGGAGACTGGGGTCCAAAAAATCATTGCAGAGAGCAGAGATTCGAGACTGGGGTGCAGTAGGATGATTGCAGATGTCAGAGTTTGGGAACTGAGGTGCAGAAGGATTTTTACAGAGAAAGGAATTTGGATCCTGGGGTGCAGAAGGACTGTTACAGAGAACAGAGTTTGGAGACTGTGGTGAAGAAGGCCTGTTACAGAGAGCAGAGTTTGTTGAAGGGATGCAGAACGACTGTTACAGAGGAAAGACATTGGAGACTGGGTTGCAGAAGGATCTTACAGAGAGCAGAGGTTGGAGACTGAGATGCAGAAGGACGTTACAGAGAGTAGAGGTTGGATACTGAGGTGCAGAAGGACCATTGCAGAGAGCAGAGGTGGAGTAAGAGGTGCAGAATGACTCTTACAGAGAGCAGAGATTGGAGACTGGGGTGCAGAAGGACTGTAGCAGATAGCAGTTGTTGGAGACTGGGGTGAAGAAGGACTGTTGCAGGGAGCAGGTGTTAGAGACTTGGGTGCAGTAGGAATGTTGCAGAGAGCAGAATTTGGAGACTGAGGTGCAGAATGACTGTTACAGAGAGCAGAGGTTGGAGACTGGGGTGCAGAAGGACTGATACAGAAAGCAGAGATTAAAGACTGGGGTGCAGAAACACCGTTACAGAGAGCAGAGGTAGGAGACTGGGGTTCCGGAGGACTGTTGCAGAGAACAGAGTTTAAAAACTGGGGTACAGAAGAACTGTCACAGAGAGTGAGTTTGGAGACTGAGGTGCAAAAAGAATGTTACAGAGAGCAAAGTTTGGAGACTGGGGTGCAAAATTACTAACACAGAAAACAGAGGTTGGAGACTAAGGTGCAAAAAGACCATAACAGAGAACAGAGGTTGAAGACTGTGGTTCAGGAGGACTGTTGCAGAGAACAGAGGTTAGGAAATGGAGTGCAGAAGGACTGTTACAGAAAGTAGAGGTTAGAGAATGCGGTGCAAAATTAGGGTTGCTGCATTCAGAGGTTGGAGACAGAGGTGCAGAAGGACTGTTACAGAGAGCAGAGGTTGGAAACCTTTGTGCAGAAGCACTGATACAGAAAGAAGAGATTTGAGACTGTGGTGCAGAAAGACCGTTACAGAGAGCAGAGGTTGGAGATTACGGTGCAGAAGGACTGTTACAGAGAGTAGAGGTTTGAGACTGGGGAGTAGAAGGACTGTTGCAGAGAACAGAGGTTGGAGACTGGGTTGCAGCAGGACCGTTGAAGAAAGAAGAGGTTTGAGACTTTGTTGGAGAAGGAATGTTACAGAAAGCAGAGTTTGGAATCTGGGGTGCAGAAGGACCTTACAGAAAACAGAGGTTAGAGACTGGGGTGCAGAAAGAGTTTTAAAGAGAGGAGACGTAGGGGACTGTAGTGCAGAAGGTCTGTTGCAGAGAGCAGATGTTGGAGACTGGGGTGCAGAAGGATCGTTTAAGAGAGCAGAGGTTGGAGACTGAGGTGAAAAAAGACTGTTACAAAGAATAGAGGTTGGAGATTGTGATGCAAAAGGCCTGTTACAGAGAGCAGATGTTCTAGACGAGGGTGCAGAAGAACTGTTAGAGAGAGAAGAGTTGTTAGACAAGGTTGCAGAAGGATCTTACAGAGAGCAGAGTTAGGAGACTGAGGTGCAGAAGGACTGTTACAGAGAGCAGAGGTTGAAGACTGGGGTGCAGAAGGCCTTTTACAAAGAGCCGAGTTTGGAGAATGGCTGAAGAATGACTTTTACATATGGCAGAGTTAGAAACTGGTTTGCAGAAGTATCGTTCAGAGAGCAGAGGTTGGAGAAATAGGTGCAGAAAGACTATTTCAGAGAGCAGAGGTTGGAAACAGTGGTGCAGAAGGACTGATACAGAAAGCAGAGGTTTCAGATTGTGGTGCAGAAGGACTGTTACAGAGAGCAGAGGTTGGAGAATGGGAAGCAGAAGAACTTTTGCAGAGAACAGTTTAGAGACTGGGGTGCAGCAGGATCGGTGCAGAATCCAGAGGTTGGAGACTGTGGTGGAAAAGGAATGTTACAGAGAGCAGAGTTTGAAAACTGGGATGCAGAAGGATCTTACAGATAGCAGAGATTGTAGACCGAGGTGCAGCAAGACTGTTATAGAGAGCAGAGGTTGAAGACTGGGGTGCAGAAGGATCGTTGCAGAAAGCAGAGTTTCCAGACTGAGGCGCAGAAGAACTGTTGCTGAGAGAAGATGTTGGAGACTTGGGTGCAGAAGAAATGTTTCAGAGAGCAGATTCTGGAGACTGGGATGCAGAAGGATCATTGCAGAGAGCAGAAGTTGGACACTGGGGTGCAGAAGGACTGTTACACAGAGCAGAGGTTGGAGACTGGGGTGAAGATGGACTTTTTCAGAGAGCAGATGTTGGAGACTTAGGTGCAGAAGGACTGTTGCAGAGAGCAGATGTTGGAGACTGAGATGGAGAAGGATTATTGCAGAGAGCAGTAGTTGGACACTGGGGTGAAGAAGGACTGTTACACAGAGTAGAGGTTGGAGACTGGGGTGAAGAAAGACTGTTGCAGGGATCAGGTTTTGGAGACTTGGGTGCAGAAAGACTGTTGCAGAGAGCAGAATTTGGAGACTGAGGTTCAGAAGGACTGTTGCAGATAGCAGAGGTTGGAGACTGGGGTTCAGAAGGACTAATACACAAAGCAGAGTATGGAGACTGGGGTGCAGATGGACCGTTACAGAGAGCAGAGTTTAGAGAGTGCAATACAAGAGGACTGTTACAGAGAGAAGTAGTTGGAGATTAGGGTGGAGAAGAACTGTTTCAGAGTTCAGATGTTGGAGACTGGGGTGCAAAAGAACTGTTGCAGAGAGCAGAGTTTAGAGACTGGGGTGCAGAAGAACTGTTGCAGAGAGAAGCGGTTGGAGACTGAGGTGCAGAAAGAATGTTACAGCGAGCATAGTTTGAAGACAGGGGTACAGAATTACTGATACAGAAAGCAGAGGTTGGAGACTGGGGTGCAGAAGGACCATTACAGAGAGCAGAGGTTGGAGACTGAGGTTCAGAAGGACTGTAGCAGAGAGCAGAGATTAAAGAATGGGGTGCAGAAGGACTGTTACAGAGAGCAGAGTTTGGAGACTAGGGTACAGAAGGACCGGTGCAGAATCCAGAGGTTGGAGACTGTGGTGGAAAAGAAATTTTACAAAGAGCAGAGTTTGAAAACTGGGATGCAGAAGGATCTTACGGAGAGCAGAGTTTAGAGACAGGGTTGCAGAAAAACTGTTGAGGAGAGGAGACTTTGGAGACTGGGGTGCAGAAGGATCGTTGCAGAGAGCAGAGTTTGGAGACTGAGGTGCAAAAAGACTGTTACAGAGAGTAGAGGTTGGAGATTGGGGTGCAAAAGGCCTGTTACAGACAGAAGAGTTTGGAATCTGGGGTGCAGAATAACTGATACAGAGGGCAGAGTTTTTAGACTGGGTTGCAGAAGGATCTAACAGAGAGCAGATGTTGGAGGTGTAGAATGATCGTTGTAGAGAAAAGAGTTTGGAGACTAGGGTGCTGAAGGCCTGTTACAGAGAGTAGAATTTGGAGACTAAGGTGCAGAAAGCCTGTTAAAGAGAGCAGAGTTTGAAGACTGGGGTGCAGAAGGATTGTTATAGAGAGCAGAGTTAGGATACTGGGTGGCAGAGGGATCTTACAGAGAACAGAGTTTTTAGACTGAGGTGAAGGAGGACTGTTACAGAGAGCAGTGGTTGGAGACTTGGGTGCAGAGGGATCGTGCAGAGAGAAGAGGTTTGAGATTTAGGTGTAAAATGACTTTTACAAAGAGCAGAGGTTGGAGACTGAGGTGCAGAAGTACTGTTACAGGGAGCAAATTTTGGAGAATGTGTTGCAGAAGAATCTTACATAGAGCAGACTTTGAAGACTGAGGTGCAGAAGGACTGTTAGAGATAGCAAGAGTTGGAGTCTGGGGTGCAGAAGAATTGTTGCAGAGAGCAAAATTTTCAGACTGAGGTTAAGAAGGACTGTTGCAGAGAGCAGATTTTGGAGACTGGGGTGCAGAAAAATCGTTACAGAGAGCAGAAGGTGGAGACTGGGGTGAAGAATAACTGCTACAGAGAGCAGAGGTTGGAGACTGGGGTGCAGAAGGCCCATTACAGAGAGCAGAGTTCTGAGACTTGGGTGCAGAAGAACTTTTACAGAGAGCAGAGTTTTTTAGATTGGGTTTAAAAAGATCTTACAGAGAGCAGAGGTTTAAGACTGAGGTGCAGAAGGACTGTTGCTGAGAGCAGATATTGGAAACTGCAGTCAGAAGGACTGTTGCAGAGAGCTGAGGTTGGAGACTAGGGTACACAAGGACTTTTTTAGAGAGCAGATGTTGGAAACTGTTGTTCAGAAGGATTGTTGCAGAGAGCAGAAGTTGGAGAATGGGGTACAGAAAGACTTTTGCAGAGAGCAGAGTTTGAAGACTGAGGTACAGATGGACAGATAATGAAAGCAGCCATTGGAGAGTGGCATGCAAAAGGACCATTACAGAGAGCAGAGTTTGGAGACTGTGGTACAGAAGGACTATTACAGAGAGCAGAGTTTTGAGACTGGGAGCAGAAGGACTGTTGCGGAGTACAGAGGTAGGAGACCGGGGTGCAGCCGAACTGTTGCAGAAAGCAGAGGTTGTAGACTGGAAATGAGAAGGAATATTACAGAGAGCAGATTGTGGAAACTGGGGTGTAGAAAGATTTTTTAGAGGCCAGAGGTTGGAGACTGAGTCTCAGATGGATAGTTGCAGAGAACAGAGGTTGGAGACTGGGGTGAAAAAAGATTGTTGCAGTCAGCAGAGTTTCTAGACTGAGATGCAGAAGGACTGTTACACAGAGCAGAGGTTGAAGAATGAGGTAAAGAAGGACAGTTACAGAGAGAAGCTGTAGGAGACAGGGGTGCAGGACTGACACAGAGCAGAAGTTGGAGACTGAGGTAGAGAAGGACTCTTTCAGAGGAAAGACGTTGGAGACTCGGGTGCAGAAAAATTATTGCAGAGAGCAAGTTTTCAGACTGAGGTACAGAAGAACTGTTGAATAGAGCAGATGTTGGAGATTGGGGTGCACAAGGACTGTTGCAGTGAGGAGAGGTTGGAGACTGGGGTGCAGAGGGATCGTTGCAGATAGCAGAGGTTGGAGATTGGGGTGCAGAATGCCTTTTACAGAGAGCAAAGTTTGGAGACTGAGGTGCATTAGGACTGTTACAGAGAGCAGCGATTGGAGACTGGGGTGCAGAAGTACCGTTACAGAGCAGATTATGGAAACTAGGGTGAAGAAAGACTATTACAGAGAGCAGAGATTGTAGACTGGGGTGCAGAAGCATCATACAGTAAGCAGAGTTTGGAGACTGAGATGTAGAAGGACTGTTGCCGAGAGCAGAGATTGGAGACTGGGATACAGAAGGACTGGTACAGAGGGCAGAGTTGAGAGACTGGAGTGCAGAAGCATCTTAGAGCAAGCGAAGATTGGAGACTGAGGTGCAGAAAAACTGTTGCAGAGAGAAGAGGTTGGAGACAGGGGTGTAGAAGGACTGTTATAAAGAGCAGAGTTTGGAGACTGGGAAGCAGAATGACTGTTGCAGAGTACAGAGGTTTGAGACTGGGGTGAAGCAGGATTTTTCAGAGAGCAGAGGTTGGAGACTGAGGTGCAGAAGGATCGTTGCAAAGAGTAGATGTAGGAGACTGGGGTGCAGAAGGATTGTTTAGAGAGCTGATGTTGAAGACTGGGGTGCAGAAGGCCTCTTGCAGAGAGCAGAGTTTGAAGACTGAGGTGGAGAAGGACTGTTACAGAGAAAGCGGTTGGAGACTGGGGTACAGAAGGATTGTTGCAGAGAGCAGAGGTTTAAGACTGAGGTACAGAAATATCATTGCAGAGAGCAGAGGTGGAGACTTGGCTGCAGAAGGATTGTTACACAAAGCACACGTTGAAGACTGGGGTGCAGATGGAATGTTGAAGACAGCAGCGGTTGGAGACTGGGGTGCATAGGGACTGTTGCAGAGAGCAGCGTTGGATATGAGGTACAAAAGGACTGTTACAGAGAGCAGAGTATATAGACTGGGGAGCAGAAGGACTGATACATAAAGCAGAGGTTGGAGACTGG